>NC_046167.1:23781083-23891083 GCF_011064425.1 Rattus rattus
AGCCGGGCATTTTAAAAATTGAACTCGAAGCCTAATAAAACTACATTTTAAAAAAATGTTAAATAATCACCACTTCTCAACAAACACAAAAATTTGGGCATGAATCTCACAGTCTGAAAACAGAATAGACAGTGAAAAAAGACATTTAAAGTCTGGGAGGCAGCTTAGTGAGGTAAAGTAGAGTGCAAGCTTGCCACCTGAGGGAAATCCTGGTTAGTGAGGGATAGCCTGGGGTCCTGAGGGCAAGCCTGGGAACCTAAGGGCAAACCTGGGGACCTGAGGGCAAGCCTGGAGACCTGAGGGACAGCCTGGAAACCTGAGGGACAGCTTGGGGACATGAGGGATAGCCTGGGGACATGAGGGACAGTCTGGGGACATGAAGGACAGCCTGGGAACCTGAGGGCAAGTCTGGGAACCTGAGGTCAAGCCTGGGGACATGAATGTAAGTTCTGGAACCCACGGTTAGTAATGGATTCTCCACTGTCTTCTGACCTTCATATAATATGCATACATCTACATCCCCATATGGGTGTTACATGCCTACACACACACACACACACACACACACACACACGCACACACACACACACACACACACACTCACACACACAAACACACACACACACAGGTAAGTTGTGTAAGGAGAAAAGATTTGCAAAGGAAAGTAACTTCTGAAAAATGTCTTTAGATTTTTAAACTTATATTTTATAAATATTTTTCTTTTCTTTCTTTTTTTTTAACTAGCAGTTCAGTCGGTCTTCTGTAGTTTCTATACATTTTAATCTTTGGCTACTTGTCTGAAACTTTGTAAGACCATTGGAGAAAATGAAATAGAATGTAGGCTACAATTTGTTCCCTCCAGAGATAAATGACTGAACTACAGGATATTACTTATATTTACAACCTTCCCTTTAAATGGGACTGAATGCAAAATTATTGTTATTATGACACGCATCAACTACATCTATGAACTAACTGTTCATAATGCATCAATAAAACAAGTGTGTTCTCATGATTCAGTTCACCAGCACCTGTCAAGCCTCAGACTGATTTTCATGGGGTGCTCAGATGAAGCAGAACATCGGTTCATGGACCCAGATGCAAAAGGAACATAAATAACAATATGGGGTGATGAAATCCAAGTTTGCTTCCTTTGATGAACAGGTCTTCTTAGTTCTAGAGCAGTGGTTCTCAACCTTTCTAATGCTGCGACCCTTTCATATACTTTCTTGTGTTGTGGTGACCCCTCAGCCGAAAAATTATTTCCATGGCTACTTCACACCCGTCATGTTGCTGCTCTTCTGAATCATACATATCTGATATGAAGAATATCTGATATATGACCCCCGTGAAATGACTGGTCAGCCTCCAGAGGGGTCTTGACCCACAGGTTAAAAACTGCCGCTCTAAAGTAAACTTCCTCCCAAAAGCTGAGATGCAACAATATCCCCAAGTGAGAACGCAGGAGAGGCCATGCAATCCTTACCATGAGCTTGCGTTGTCAAGGCAACAGGAAACCTGTGATCATACTGTCACTGAAGGCATCAGGAATTGCCTCTGTTTGGAAAAGTTCACTGCTATTGAAATTGTTTTGCCTGTGTAGTCATTGACTCCAAGGGTCCCTTATCAGAAATGAGAACATATGCATTAATATGACCCAACCGCACAATTAAAATAGGGGACGTGATGAATTTTCTGTTAGGTGGTTTTTGCTAAAGTTCAAAAGCAATTTATAGTACAAATACAGATTTATAAAAGAAAATAGTGAAAACTGAATTGTCACACGTTTCCCACTAATCAGTACCAGATGACAACTCTTATCCTTTTATTGCAAATAACTTTTTAATAATTAAAACTTTTCTATCAATGGCTATTAAAGCCCATCTAGTCTACGCAGACACTACTTGCAACATGCTTTGCAAATGACTGCTTACACACAGAATCTGGCTCAACAAGTGTGTGTTAAGACCCTACTATTTTCCTGATGTTTCAGATGTTACTTGGTGTATATGAGTGTGCTATGCACATACATGACTGTAGAGTCCAGAGGTCAGCCTTGGATGTCTTCCTCATGTGCTTCCCACCGTGATTTCTCAGGCAGTGTCTCTCATTCAACCAGGCGCTCATCAATTTGTCTAGGCTGGACAGTCAGTCAGCCGGCCATCCATCCATCCAGCCAGCCAGCCAGCCAGCCAGTCCTTCTGACTCTGTCTTTATAGCTTTGAGACTGCAAGTACAGACAACCATACCTGGATATTCGTGTGGGTTCTGGGGATCGAACTCGGGTCTTCATGGTTATGTGGTAAGTATTTTACTGACTGAGCTATTGTCCCAGCCTGATATGTTCCTTTTTACTGGTGCTTCTGTTTACTGAATTCAGGATGGCCATCTGCATGTGCTAATCCCCACCCTCCACCCCCACCCTGTGCCACCCGCATAAGAGTTTCAGCATCGAAAATGTTACATTAGCTTAGCGTTTCTTACTTTCAGGTCTTTCACTTCGTATAAAAATTCATGGTCTTTAATGAATACTCACTTGCCATGGTACCCTGCAGTGGACAGGTTCATTATCAGATGGCTTTTTACTCTAAAATGGTACTTTTCTGGTTAGAAGTAAATCTTTTTACTAAAAGTGTGAAAGTGGGTATCTATGCAAGCGAGATGACCTAAGTTCAGAGCCTCAGAACACACTGAAAGCCAGGCATGGTAGCATGCATCTGCACTCACAGTACTCCTCAGGGGAAGTGGGGGGCAAATACAGGAGAATCCTCGGAAGCTTGTGGGTTGGACTTGCTGGCATACACAGTACCAAAAAAGAGAGCTGACCTCAAAGGAGGTAAAATGCAAACACCAACACCCAAGGTTGTCCTCTCTGCATGCACGCACATGCACACACACACACGCACACACGCACACACACATGCATGCACACACACACACACACACACACACACACATGCACACGCACACACGCACACTGGCCTACATAATAAACAGGAGCAGCCACCCTACAGTCTAGATGGGTAGTATGCAGACAGTGACAGTATGGGGGGAAAGGAGCCCAGATGCTTTCCACTGAGGCTGAATGTGGGGTGGAAGCCTGCTGTTGCTGCCCACATGGGAGGAGCTGGAGAGTGTGTGAGAAAGTATGAAAACACACAAAAAAGAATTATTAGCTATTCACCCCACCTGTCTGTCTGTCTGTCTGTCTGTCTGCCTGCTTGCCTATCTGCCTCTCTCTCTCTCTCTCTCTCTCTCTCTCTCTCTCTCTCTCTCTCTCTCTGTCTCTGTCTCTGTCTCTCGTGTGTGTGTGTGCAGTGTGTGTGCACGTGTGTTTTATTTGTTATCCACTGGGTGCCCTCTGTATCAGTGTCTAGACCATCACAAGAAGAATACAAGGTAGGTATTTCTCTACATCTTGCCCTTAAATCCTAAGACGAAGAGTCTAAGTGATTCGTTTTATGTAACACAAGAGGACTGGTTTGTTTTTTTTTTTACTATAATTGGTCTTGGAACTGTACATCTGCGATACGTAGCTTTCTCTGACTTACCTTCCTTTTATTTGGCTTTAACTTTATTCGCATCCCCTTTACACCTCATTACACCATAACCCCAGCCAGATTTCATGCTATTGACATTTCAAAAATAGAGTTTAAAAAACCGCTTCCATCGCAGGGGATGTATGAGGTAAAAGGAAAAATGATTTTCTTCTTTCATAGATCAGGAAACCGCCCGGCTCTGCCGTGACTCACATCTACCTCAGTCATGATCCAGGATACTTTAAAACCTCACATCCATCACCAAACAGCACAGATCTCAGCCAATTAATGGAGGGGGCTGGTGACACTAAAGAGTGAGGGTGACAGGAATGGCTGGAAGCAGGGGTGGAGCATGACGTCACGCAGGACGACAGGCCAGGATCTTTGCCACAGTGATAGCTTTCATGGCGCCACCTTGCCTACTTTTACAGCTGATAGTTAATTTTTTTCTCTTTATATTATTATTTATATTTATTTATATTATTTTTAAAATTCAATTTAATTTTATGTTATGTTATGTTATGTTGGCGGTTTTGAACGCATTCATGTCTGTGCGAAGGTGTCAGATCCCCAGGATATAGAGTTATAGATGGTTGTGAGCTGTCATGTGGGTCGTGGGAATTGAACCCAGGTCCTCTCGAAGAATAGCCAGTGCTCTTAACCAATGAGCCATCTCTCCAGTTACTCCCCCAATATTTCTCTTTTATTCTTTGAAAATTTAATACATGTCTATTTTCAAGATAGTATCTTGGAAATACTCCCTATTCCCCATAAGTTCTAGGACATCCCAACATATCTTCCTCTAACATTATGGCCTACTTTGAAAATTTAATCTTAATTAAAGTTTAACCCACGGAGTCTAATTAACAGTGTCCATATGTGCACAGGTGTGGAACCATCCAGTACGACACGGACAGCCTGCTAGGGGCCACCTTCACAAAGAAAAGTAATTTTCCCTCCCCCAGAAGCCATCAGTTGCTTGTAGCTCCCCAGATGAGGCCTTGGCAACTCCTCCCCGGTGCATGCTGGGATTTTTAACTGGCTCGATCTTGTTCAAGTAACCACAGTTGCTGAGTAGATGTGACTAGCGATGTTTCAAATGGGCAAGGTGATTCTCACATCCTGGTATTGGTCTTTAAGTTACTCCCCCGTTCTATATAATTTATACCAAGGGTTAAGGGACTCTCGTGTATGTGTAAGAAAACTCATAACTTCAACTATATTTAGAAGTTGCTGTAGAATGAAATATAGAGACTAGAGAGCAGTGGAGAATGAGCACAAGGCTATTCGAGAGGTGGAAAAATGAAGGGATAGAGGGAAGGACAAATAAAGAGGGGAAAAACAGGAGGTAAGAGAAAGGAAGGGAAAGGCTAGGGGGAGGGGGCAGAAAGCAGTGTTCCTTGCACACTTTCCATTGTACACAGTGACAAAGGTCATTGACAATGTGACAAACTCTTCTTGCTTCTACTCCTATGAGCATTTTATTGACATGTGCCTGCTTCCACTTTGGTATCCATGGAAAAGACACACTGTGCGCAGTGATGTCATCTTTCTGTGTTCCATCCCCTAGAGGGATCGTCTCTATGTGCTACAGTCTGAAAAAGAAAACCCTATCCATTTACATACTCATTTGCTCAAGAGAAGCCTGTCACAGGGAAGGTGCAAAGCCAGAGTCTAGGCTTTCTCCAAGGCACTCTGGTTTGCAGTCAGCCACACTGAACCATTCCACCTTGAGAAGGAAACAATCGCTGTACCCATGGACCTAGGAAGCCTGACATCTCAGTCCGAGGGCAGGCAGTCCCTGCAGGGCTCTCACTGGGTGGGTGACCTCGACTTTACAAGCTCATTCTGTGTAAGAATGCCCAGCGAGACACAGGCAGAGACTGCTCGCACCAGAAAGCCAGCTAGAGGTCCCACAGCAGGCAGGAGCAGCTGGAAGACACAAGGGAAGAACCAAGTGTGGGAGTCGATGGCTCAGTAGGATCTACGGATGATCACGCTTGTGGTCTCCACAGGACATGGGTTTACAGCCTGATCTCTAATGAGCTCAAACCAAGTGCACTCTCAAAAATGAGCAAGGGAGGGAGAGTGGAAGTGCAGAGAGGAGAGGGTAGAGGAGGAGAGAGAATAGGAGACAAGGGGGGAAGAGAGGAAAAGGGGAGGAAGGGAGATGAGAAAGGAATAGGGAAGAGGGGAGGGAAAGGAAGAGAGTTTATAGGATAATATGAAAGATGGAGAAATGGAAAAGTCAGTTTTGATGTGTGTGTGTGTGCGCGCGCGCACGTGTGGGCATGTGTGCACACACACATGCATGTGTATGTGTGGGTGCTCGTGTGTATGTATGTATGTATGTATGTATGTATGTATGTATGTATGTATGTATGTGTGTGCCTGTCTATGTGTGCATGTGTATGCTTCTGGGGATGGGACCCAGACCTCCACACAACTAAAGAACTCTAAAATTAATTCTCAGTGCCTGTGAGACAGGCGAGCAGGTGAAAGTGCCTGCCACCAAGCCAGTGACCAGGGTTTGATCCTGGAGACACAGACCATAGGAGGAGAAAACTCATCTTTGCTGTTTGACCCACACACAGCGGCATGCGTGTGAGAAGGCTCACATGTGGTAAGTAAAGTGGAATAAAGACAAAGGCAAAATGACCAAAACCAAACAAACAAAATGGAACCGCACACTCAGCCAGAGAAAAGGTGTTTCAAAATATTTGAACGGGTAAAAATTTTGGAGCCATGGTTAAAGTTTGCACACCTGAAACCTTTGCTGATTCTTCCCAAAACACGTCCCGGGGTGCCACGCTTGCTCTGAGCTATATCTGTGGCTCCATTTTGAACCCCACCCAGCGCTTACATTTCATTATAACCTTAAATGAAGCAGCTTAACCTTTGCAGTTTCAGGCATTAGATGTATTTAATACAATTTAAACATTTTAATATCACTTCAATAAAATACAAATTTGAAGGCCCATGGTGTTACAGGTATCACAGCGATGACAATGACAATTTCTGCAGCGAATGAGGCTTTCCCAAGGTCCTGGGGTTTCACACAGTCCCAGCACACAGTAGGGCCTCACTGACTGGTGGACACTCAAGCCCCTCTCTTTGAGCTATGCTATGTGTTAGGCTTATATATGTCAGTTTTACAAGTCAGAATGTGCTGGCTATGACAAGCCTTGGGGGAAAGCCTTTCAATACCTTGTTCCTCAGACATAGAATTGCATGGGATCCTGATTATTACAGACCCCTGGATCAGAGCTCTTTTTAAAGTGCAAGGAAGTTCTGAAAATTTCCCTTTTCTCCTTTCTTATTAAGCCCAAGAGCACAGAGTAGTAAAATTATATCAAGATCTTAGACATTTAAATACCCCCTTCTCTTGTGTGCGTGCGTGCGTGTGTGTGTGTGTGTGTGTGTGTGTGTGTGTGTGTGTGTGTGTGTGTGTATACATAAACATGTGCCATGGTGTAGGTGTGCAGGTCAGAAGATAATTTATGGCAAAGAGTTTATTTCCTTCTTCCACATGTGGGTGGGTCCGAGGGATTAATCCCAGGTTCTCAACTTCGGCAGTAAAGATTTTAACTACTGCCCAAAATGTACACATTTGCAAACAGGAAATATTGGTAGGTGAAAAATAATTTTGTATATATACTTTAGAGAGAGAGAGAGAGAGAGAGAGAGAGAGAGAGAGAGAGAGAGAAAGGAACAAGGTTAAGAAAAGGAAGTATTTTAGTGCTTTTGATACTTTAGTCATTCTAATATTTTAGTATTAATTTTGAAAGTCAGTAGGGGAAAAGGCAAATTGGAAGAATCTATTCAAGTTACAATCACAATCAAACATCCCGACTGTAGTAAGAGATGAAAGAGACCATAAAAAGTTATAATTAGGCACAGCTCATGAGAAAGAAAGCTAACTTCAGTCAGTCCTTAAGAAACATCTCTTCAGGACCAGATACTTCAGAAGTCAGAGTTTTTAACTGACTGTGATTTTATTTATACCCTGGACGAGGTACACAGCTCCTGTTACAAAATGGTGACTGACAGTTGTTCTGTTGTATACCCTGTCTGCACTCAGAAATAAAGGGATTTCTGGATAAAGCTACTGAAAACATATATTTGTGCAGAATACAATTGAAGAATACAAAGCACGAGGATCAAAATAAACTGGGACAAAGGAAGGCTGAGAGCCCAGCCCGTGCCTTCTTCCTTGAGTCCTCACACCACTAAAAGACATTTTAAGGCTGATGATAGTAGAGTGAATAATTTTCTAAGGATAAGTTAGAGTGAATTTTAAGGTTTTTTATTCATAAAGTCTTTTGCTTTATTATTTTGTTAACAGTCTCTCTCTCTCTCTCTCTCTCTCTCTCTCTCTTCTGAACTACTGGTGGTCTATAGGCTAGTAGTGGGGTGGAAATGACAAAGCTATTTACTTGAGAAAGTTTTTGTTCTGATTTCCATCTTGTCCCCTCTTCTACTAGCCCACAAAGAAATGTGAAGCTGATTTTGCTTTTTGGGTCGTGAGTCTTCCTGAAAAATATTGGTCACTTGTGCAGAAATTTATGCATGCTTATCCTATTTGCTTGTGTGTGAACACATTCAGAAAAAAATATGAGCCCCTAAAATTTAACACTGAACAATCTCCTGGTGCTGGGAAGGTATCTCACGTTGCATAAGAATGAAGACGCCAGTTTGGGTTCTTAACATACATGCAAAAAACTGGGGATATTGTAATCCCAGTTCTGGGAAGGCAGAGGCTCTCCCTCTTTCTCTCCCTCCCTCCCTCCACTCCCTCCCTCTCTTTCTCACCCCCCCTCTCTCTCTCACACACACACACACACACACACACACACACACACACACACACACACACACACTTCATCTGGATCTCAGAGGCAACAGTTACATCCTGAGGATGTGCTGTATCCCCTGGACCATCCTACTGCATGTTGCTGCAAGCAAGAACCTTCTCAAGGTGTTGCAGTTGGAACTTACTGCAAACTCGTTAACGTGTTAATTAAAACTGGGATACACCAGGTGATGGATGTATCTTTGATAGTGTACTTTTGGATCACCAAAAAAAAAAAAAAACAGCTATTTTTAAAATGGGTCATATTATTTTCAAATAATAAAGCAGTGGCTTGCTAGGAAGGCTCTGCTTGGCACCACCACCCCACACCAGGACTCTTGTATGAGCTGCTTATTGACTCTCTTTTGCACTTAATGCTCTCTGTTGACTTAAAAAAAACAAATCGAACTTTTAAGGACATATGGCTTTTCTTCCACCTCCATGTTTCAAATTTACTTGGCAACACCTACACAGAACTGGAGGTTTCTATAAAGTGTCAACAGATGAAATATCCCAGGAGATGCAAGTGTTCTGCACATTAAGAGTCAGATGGAAAAATCACTAGACCTAAAGAACGAGAGAGAAGGCATTCTTAGAGGGTTTTTATCAACTCAGATTGATTTCTACTTATTTCTACTAGACATCAAATATTCTCATGAAAACGAGAGGCAGAAGAAAAACTGGGTATCCAGTTATTTAAATGCCAACTTTCATAAATGCATCCACAGGAAGTTCACTTTCAGAGTAGATTTGTGTGCACACATGTATGTGTTTGCTCATGGGCGTATGGGTTCCTGTGTACATGTCCATATGTGCACAAAACATGTAGAAGAGGTGATCTTCTCAGGGACACATACCATTTAGTTTCCTTATTGCTCTTGTTTTAAGATTTAAAATATTTTATTCCTTTATAGTGTGTGTATATTATTTTGTTTGTCTCTGTGTGTCTGTGTATCATGTTTATGTCTGGGAAACCAGAAGAGGGATTTAGAACCCCAGGAACTGTAGTTACAAATGGTTATGAACCACCATGTGGATTCTGGGAATTGAACTTTTATCTTCTGGAAAAGCAGGTAGTGCTCTTAACCACTGGGCAATTTCTCCAGACTCTCTATCTTGTTTTTTTGAGCCAGAACTTCGTCTTGACTGGAAACTTGCCAGGGCTACTAGGCTGGCTAGCCAGCAAGTCCTAGGGTCCCTCCTGTCTCCAAGTGCTACAACTGTAGGCATAAGCCACCATGACTGACATCATTTTCTAAACACAGGTTCTAGGGATCAAATTCATGTGCTCCTGTTTCCAAGACAATTCCTTTAATGAATGACCTCTTTCCATAGGCCTTATAGTAGATATACTACACTTTTTAATATTAAAACAAGGGCAATGGATACAGTTCAGTCTTGCCTTGCCTAGAATCACAAGGCCCTGAGTTCACTTTTTAGTACTGCTAATTAATGACATAATGCTTAAAAACAAAACAAAACAGGAAGTTCAAACCAATTATTCTACTTTGTGTTGTGTTTCTCTGATAAAAACCATGACCAAAAACAAAATTGGGGAGGATCATCACAGGGAAATCAGGGCAAGAACTCAAGTAGGAGTAGAGGCAAAAATCCGGGAGGATTTCTGCCTCCTGGCTTGTTCTCCATGTTCAATCCACTTCTCATCCAACCCAGGACCAGTTCTCCAAGGATGGAGCTGCCCATCGGGTAGTGAGCCCTTACTCTTATCAACTACTAATCAAGACTATGCCCTACAGACACACCTACAGGCCAGTCAACAGAGGCCATTCCTCAATGGGTGACTCTTTCTTTTCGTGTGACTAGTGTGTGGAAAGCTGACACAAACCAACCAGAACAATAATAGATGGAGTTCTGAGTACTACATAAAGTGTGGTGAAGAGCCATGGTATCTTTACACAAAATTATGGAACAATTGATAAAGCTAATATTAAAGAAAAATAAAGAATACAATGTGACTAAATTTTGGTGTTCATGTTAAGACACAAATATGTATTTGCTAGTACACAAGCCAACTTTAAGCAATACGATGGAGAAGTTCACCATTTTAGAGTGACTAGTTAGAATTAGTCTGACCTATCGACTGAAAACTCTAATCTCTTCCGGTTATGAAATCATAGCGAGTCTAAGATATCTTGAGGCTCACAGGTAATGTCTAAAACATTCTATCATAGCATAAAGGAATCACACAAACATTCAAACACACACACGCCATCTTGAAATCCAGAGTTCCTAAATATAAGGAATGACGTGTGCTATGTTTAAGAGGAGAGATGAATTATTATATGTCAATAATTTAAGTCAGAAAAAAATATTTTGGAAACCTATTATTCATAGACTATTTGCACATTTTTCCATGAAAGACTTTATCTTAATAACATACTTGGCAGCTGGGTACCCCTTGCCTCTCGGCATCAAACTTGAAATAGTGAAAAAGTTTGATTAACCTGTGGACTGGCCCAAATGTACTAAAATTTGTGTTTCCTTAAGGCATTTCAACAGTTCCACATAGTGAAGATTTGCTTTACCGCAGACTTTGAACTTAGATGAATGCTATTTTACTGATGACAGATTAGTTCTCAAATAACAAATTCCCTGGTTTTAGTCTTAAACTCACATACTGACTCCATAGTAAACACTGCTACATTCATGAGAAAGACACATTTGCTCAGGTGTGCATTCCTCAGAGGACGACAGAGGTGACCGTGAGGCAGCTTCTCAATTACTCTCCACTTTATTTTTTGAGACAGGGTTTCTCACTGAACCTGTTGTTCACTGATTCAACTAAACAGACTGGCCAGGGAGCCTCAACTGCTCCCCACTACCCCTGGGTTTTCACCAGAGCACTCAGATGCTACCTATGTCCTCAATGCTTGCTTGTCGAGCAGGGTACTGACTAAGCCATCTTCCCAGCCCCACAACACTGATTCTCATAAACAGAAGCATCCAGTAAAGCATATCCTTACATACATAAGGTATACAGTATGTATAATATATATATTATACACACATACATCATAAAAACCTAACCATTTGGGGCAAAAAGCTTGTTGCTGTTACTATTAGCTGACACCCTCCTAAGACTTCTTAAAAGCAGTTTGTTCCCGAGCTGTCAGGACAAATGAGTCACTTAAGAAGTGCATCTGTCACTTGGGAATCTCAGCCGCTCTAACGACCTGCACACACCCTGAATGAGATTGGCCTCTTTGGCATTCCACTACGGAGAGGGGAAGAGCTACGGGGGCTCTGCTCCTTCCGAAATCTGAATGGACAGTTCAGAACAGCTAACAGGGAGGGCTCGCAAGACCCATCCCTACTAAGGACTTGCAGACAGGTAATGGTTACTAGCCAGGGAGAGATGTTTTCTTTAGTGGTGTAATTGATAAATCGCCCATACTTCTGTAAATCATCCCACACCCATGCTCTTGTGTGGACCTAAAAAAGCCTTGGGTCCCAGATACACACACACAAATGTAAGAAAACAGGAGAGGGGGATCAGCAGGAATGGCAGACAAGGGAGGGTAAGATGGAGCAACAGAGGATGAATATGATCAATTACATTACAGACAACATGAAAATATCCTAATGAAACCAATTGTTATGCATGCCTACTATATGCTAATTAAATTGTAATATAAAAAGTGCTTTAGTCTCGACCTCTAGATCTTAAAAGTAAGTTAAACTGTGTGGTAATGCAGTACAGAGACGCTGTTAACTAGTGAAAATAATTTATATATTAAAATTGAGAAAATAATTGTCTAACCTTTGCCATGTTTTCTGGCATACTGTTGTGTTAGGATAATCATTGATGCTTAAAAGTAGAGAAAACGATGTAACTAACATGGGAAATACCCAAGAGGTTTAAGGTAGTTCTATGTCACAGTTGGTGACAAACTTGCTTATCAGTGGTTTGAACATCAGGGCCGAATTCCAATTGTGAAGATTTATTTACCACTTGATGGCAATTGGTTGTGAGGGGTGTTCTGATCAAGCTTGTAATCAATGGTGGTTGGATTTCAGGTTCATCTGTGACTTCTTATTATCAGGCCTGAATGAAGAACATGACTAGAGTATTCCCTTTAACCTGGTGGCTCTCAGAGAGCTTGACGGCAGGAACTCCTGTTGAAGAACATGTCCTTTCTGATTAGCTCATACCTCTGATATTCATCCGTGTATGTGTGTGTGTGTGTGTGTGTGTGTGTGTTTGTATGCACATGTGCATGCACATGTGTGTACACCAGAGGCAACCAAGGTCTCATTTGTCAGGTGCCATCCACTCTTGTTATTTAGATGTGTGGGACAGGGTCACTTGTGGTCTTGGAACTCCGCATGTAAGCTAGGCTGACTGGCCACCAGGCTCCAGGGACCTGTCTCTGTCTTCTGAGCACTAGGTAACAAACAAGCACATTCTGCCATCCCTGGAACTACTTTTTCAACATGGGTTCTATGGATTAAACTCCAGTCCTCAAGCTTGGACTGTAGGCTGTTGAATTATCTCACTATTTTATCTTCTAATTTAGATTTTTTTCAATCCTTGCTTCTGGACCACAGCAGGAAAAAAAAAGTCCATTTCTCCAGAATGAGGCTACAAGTAGGTGATGGGTTTGCAATTGCTGTTTTGTGATTACACGTTGGTCCAGTGTGTAATTTTTTTTAGATGAAGCTATAAAGATGAGAGAAAAATAGATAAATGCAGTCGTCTTTTTCTTGTTTGTGTAAACAGAAGAAAACTGTTGAAACTACTGTATAAAATCTTACAGTTATTACAACGTTAAATACAGTCTAATTTTATTATTTTACTTTGTTTTGGGAGTATGTACGGTAAGTATGTAGACCCGTGGATGTACATGTATGTGAAAAGAGCACAATTTTTGCCAGTTGGTCCTTAAACTTTCATGTTGTTTAGAGGCAGTTCTGTCTTGTTACTTTTGTTGCTGTATCAGCCAAGCTAGCTGGCCCATAGGCTTTTGTCTCCCCCTCCCACTTCCCATAAGTCTTCTGGCATTACTACAGTTCCGGCCTGTTTCATGAGTTCTTGGGATCAAATATGAGTCCTCAGGCATTCTCTTTACCAATGAACCATCTTCCTGATCAGAGGATCCAAAATACCCCCCTTTTTCAAAAGAATTACTTCAAGGAAGAAATACATCAAGTAAGTCTCAATATCATTTAATCTATAATACCTAAACAATGCAGACTCCAGAATAAAATTAGGACTTCAGGCACTGGATTTATGACAAAGATGTCAGGCAAAACAACATTCTGTGCTGGACAGTTTGAGGTGAAAATCAAGAAAGCAAACAAACAGAAGAAAGACATCCATCAGGTTATTATTATAGAGGAAGAACACAATTATGGCTTCAGGGTCAGTTGTAATAATCATGATAAAAAGAAAACAAAACTGAAGACCAAACATTTCTAGCCCAGTTGTATTTTCAAGGGACAAAGCAAAATTCCCTTTTATTGCAATTAAATTTTCTGACACTAAAATTCATTTTTTGTCTCGAAAGCTAAGAAAATGGTTTTGAAGTGTGGTACTGGGCACACACCATCTACTCTCACTGAAGAGATGATGAGAATACCCAACACCTCATGAATGTGCTCCACTTACAGAAACCCAGCCACTTCAGAAGGGAAGCCAGAGCTTCTGGGCCATTTATTCTCCAATTTGCAGCTCTAGAGTAGGAATCTAGGATTAAGAGGAATGGACAATGACAGGCCTTGACAACTGAGGCCTTTGAACTCTTGCACTTCAGTGTAAGCAGAAGCAACTGCCTCCCAACATCACTCTGAATGCCTCCTGAGGGAACAGAATGGCACGTTACTTTCTTTAAAATGGAATGAATGGCGATATTATTTATAAAAACATAAAATTCATAGCAAATTTCGGTTACTTGGGTGAGACTTGAAGTTGGGTTAGCTAGTACGTTCCTGATACAGGGCTCAGTAACACAGCTCAACAGGGTACTTAGTTATCATAAACACAGGGCTGACAACCCATATGTGTATCTAACTAGCTATGGAAGTCTTAGTTCAGACTATTAGTTCCGTGTAATCTTGTATCATTTTCTTCCCGCCCCAAGATAGCACATGACAGAGTCGCCAAACTCTTGGCTGTTTTTAAAAACAGAAACTATTCCTAAATACTTAATTTCAGTCCTTGTTTTACTGTGTTAAGACGCTGTGATCAAATCCCTATGTGCGTGCTGCAAACTGAGCAAAAGAGACAAAAATGCAAGACATAGTTATAGGCAACAAAACCAGCCTACGAAGTCTGGAAACTCACTCCTCATACAAGAAGAAATCAAAGATGCAGAGGCAATGGAAGACACATCAAAGAAAACCCATTTCTAACTGGGTAGGTGCTAGCTAGGTAGTGCTAGTTATGGTTACATACACCATGGGGAAAGAAGTGTGTCCTCAGGAAAGGAGCATATGGAGTTTTAGAATGCAAAGATAGGGAAGATGCTTTACTTGTTAGCTTTCTGCTGTGATGACAAGTTACCCAAGAAGATCACTTTAGAAGAAGAGAGCTTAGTTCCTGCTCATGGCTGCTCATGGTTGGTTGGGTCCACTTCTTTAGCAATGTGGTTAAAGTAGAAACATCATCGTGGGAAGGTATAACAGGCAGAGAAAGATCTGTTCTTCTCACTGAGGCAAGGAGAGATGAGCACTGAGAATAGGAGAAGGAGGAGGAAGAAGAGGACGTTGAAGAGGAGGAAAATGAGGAAGTAGAAGAGGAATAGGAGAATGAGAAGGAGGAAGAGGAGAAAGAAGAGGAAAGAAGAGGGGAGGAGGGGTGGAGAGGAGAGGAGAACATAGCACACCAGAGACAAGATCTCTTCTTTTAGAGCACAACCCTAGAGGTCTACTTCCTACACAGCCTACCTTTTAGCTTCCACCACTTGTCAATAACACCAGAAGTTTAAAATCTCTCATTAGGTAACCTCTGAAGCTCATAAGCAATCAAATCTTTGACACCTGAACCACTGGAAAGACATTTACTATCCACCCAGTCACTAGCTAACAATGATAGCCTTCAAGGCCTAAGCCAGTTGTAATCTACTCATATGTATTCGAAGGGTTTCTTCATGAGATGTCAGGCTTCTCCATAATCTTCAATATGAGCAAGAACCAAACTGGTTATTTTTGATCTCTCTTCTGCACAGTGCCCAGAGAAGAAGCATAGTATTTCATGGGGTGTGTGGAAGCCAACTGAGAGCAAGAGGTTGAGATAAAATGTGATGGCTTGTATCCTTGATATATTGTTTAAATTTGTAGCAAAAACCCTCTGGTCTTGATTTTGTTTCAGTGTAACTCATCTTTCTCTTGTCGCTTATCTGTAGGGTAATGTTTTATATTTAAATATAGGGTTTTACGTTTATTCCTGTTATATTTAATCTTTTTTTGGTTTGCATCCAGCTATTTCGCCTGCCAAAGACTCAGACTGCTAAATAAGGGATACCAATCAGCTCCTTTCTATCTTCTCTGGAGACAGTGAGGAACTTTAAGTTTAAAATATATTATGAAGAATTTAGGCGGATAGCTTAGAATAGTGGTGCACACCTCCAATCCAAGCACTTTGGAGGAAAAGGGAGGTAGAAAATGCAGGTAGATCTCTGTGAGTTTGAGCCCAACATGGTCTATATATCTAGTTTCAGGCCTGCCAAGGCTACATAGTGAGACCTTGTCTTAAAAAATTAAAGAAAATAGATAAATTAATTTGCTAAAAGAATAAGAGAAGCTCGATTGTCAGGGAAGGTGGCTACAGCAGGCAGAAACCTTAAAAGTGGTTAATATGATCCCTTTACAAGGCATTTAACATTTCAGAAGAACTGGCTACTCTTTTATTGGGAGCCCAAAGTCTTTTGTTTTGTTCTTGTGAGAGGGTACTATGTTCAGGGCTTCGTCCTTTGCTACGATGTGAGAGTTTTGAGGATGAGAATCATCTCTCTGTCTCTGTCTCTGTCTCTGTCTCTGTCTCTCTGTCTCTCTCTCTCTCTCTCTCTCTCTCTCTCTCTCTCTCTCTCGTGTGTGTGTGTGTGTGTGTGTGTGTGTTTTCTTATGGATCAAATATAGCCTTGTATATAGGAGGGCAGTGCTCTAGCACCAAGCCACACCCCCATTTCTATTCAGATTATGCTTTTATCCCAAGATATATAACAGACATTCTGCACATTCTATGACTTTAATGGGCAATAAGGGAATGATTTAAGGGAGATGATGAAGGGCAAGGATTCAGTCATTTCACTAGCAACCATTTGACACCTTCTGTCTACCTTGCAGAGCTAAAGCTCCACAGATCAAAGCCATCATCTTGGTCTCCTATAGGCTGAGGAGAGGAAGGGAGACAGACACACAACAAATACCCATGAAGGTGACTTTGACTCTTGTAACGCCAGATATGCATGCTTCCATGATTTTGGTATTCAAACATTACAATACGCCTCAGAGAGAAATCCAAAATAATAGATACTTCAAATCACCGATGTGAGTTTTTGTAAAGAAAAATTCAAGTTCTTTTTATACTTATCACTAAGGCGCTTTCTGACATTTGAATATGAATGGCGAGGTTGCTAATGTCACACTTCTCTTGAGGCCTTCCATTGTACTTCAGAGGGAAAGTTAGAGATAAATAGCTTTATGTAATCTCCATGTACTAATATGTAATTATTTTCATGAAGTCTGCCTGCAATTAGCACCCTTACCTCATCTGGGGCAGAAGGATGTCTACATAGGTGGGAGGTTCTCTCCCCTCAGTGGAGTAAATTTTTAAATTTGGTCCCTCACTATAAACAGTGCATTGACTATTCATGAGAGGCTTTTGTTGTTGTTGTTGTTGTTTTTATTTTATTTTATTTGCGTCTCATTTATAATGATATCTTACTCATCAGTACAACGGTATTCGGCTTGCCTGTGACACTTGGTGGTCAATGATGGGTTGATGAGCCATTGTCCCTTCCTACAAAATGGTCCTGACATTAGAGAACTATGACAGGAGTGTGCATATATTCATCCAGGGACTCTGTATACCAGAAGCTGGTGTACTCCTGTGCAGATGGAACTAAAAAAACCCCCAAGTTATGGCTGTGATCTTCACTGCTTTACTGGGTGTGTGCACAGTCCTGTGGCACAGAATGGGATGCTGGGCACAGGTTAGTTTTAAAGTGTTTTCCTAAGTGCCTCCTTACTCTTCCTTTTGCTCTCTCAAATTATGTTTATTTCACATGAGTTAGATAACTCTGCACTGAATAACTGCATTGAACTGGAAACTCCTACGAGGGGCCACACACAGAGCTAGCGAGCATTCATGAAGCCAACATTTATGCATGCAGCCTCATGCATGGTTCTGTATAAAGGAGAACCACCAATGTTTGTTAATGAAATACAAATACTTCTACCTGGAAGAGGAACATTTTCAGATGCATGACCTCATCCATAATGGAACACACAGTTTAACAGGATACCGGAAAAGCTGATCAATATTCAAAATCAGAATTTCATACATCCTGTCCCGAGACTCTGCTCCTTGCTGGGAGCTGCAGGGGAAGGTGTTCTCACTAGCAAATGAAACAATTTGCATATATGCTTAAATCAAGTTTGTTTAAAATTAGAAGGCAGCATAATATATTCAAAGGTTTTTAGGCAGCCCTTGCGTGGGAATTAGGAAATATACACCATGATTTGGATCAGGAGAGGTTTGTAATGCACAGCTCATTCACTAGCCCAATCATATGTTGAAAATTCAGTTGCTAGAAGCTTCTACTTCCATGACTTCGAAAGAAATGTAAAGGCCAACACAGGTTTGTTTGTTGGCCTAAGAAAAATATGGTTCTGTGAGTGAAAGAATTAGATAGGTCAAATAAAACATAACATTTGAATAAATATAAAATGCTTTTCACTGTTTGCAAATGAGCACCATTTCTTTATATCCAAGTCTGGAAAAAACAGGATTAACTTGGTTTGTTCTCTTGGGAACACACTTCATCACTGTGGACAGAATTCCTGCCACAAGTGCTGAAAAAAAACATCGCCTTGTTTCTGCACAGAGGTTAAGGAGAATTGCTAGAAGATGCAAGCCCTACAGATAGACTGAAAAATAAGATAAAGATTACTAAAATTCCGCAGGACATTCTGACTGCTACTCACAGCACTGACTTGGACACAGTCGGTTTAAAGCTTCATAGCAGTTGCCCCAGACAACTATCTCCTCATGTGTTAGTCTTGGCTTTTGAGTGACTGAATTTCTCCATGAAAATAAAAATTGTTTCAGATGCATGGGGCAGGAGGGAAGTGAGAAGGAGAAAGACTCTCCCTTTACTTGTTTCCCCTTCCTTTCTCTCAGGAGGACAGGCGGCATCCAGCTGATGGAAAGGAGGCTGGACTCTCAGGACTTGGCCATGCACAGAGTGGGCTGGGCTCACTCTCCTGGCCAGACACTGATGTCTTGATACTACCTCTCTAAAGTGACACCGTGGCTTTGCAGGAAGGTGCCAGCACCTCTATTATTTGCTGATTCATCTCATAGAGGTGACCCTAAAAACTAGTCCAATAGAGCAAACCAGCAGGCCATCTGACCTCCTTTGGTCTACCCCTGATAGTCCCCAAGGCTGAGCAGTGGCCACATCCCTGCAGTGCAGGGGAGAGGGTGGAGGCATATCTTCTTTAGTACCAAAGTAAGGGACAGGCTTGAAGAGTCCAGAGAAATCGTTTCTCAGTTAGAGAGATCTTTAAAGAAAATTTCACACACACAAAAAATGTGTTTGGGATGATATACCAAAGAAATGAAGCTAGGGCTTTCATCTACCCCGTTGTCTCCATTCCTCTTACATCCACTCTGGGTAGAAGAGACCAGAAACTCATATAAACTTCCAGCATGAACCCCAGTTCTGGAAACAGCTCAGGAGCTATAGAGATAAGGCACAGGAAATGATTATATCCATATCTATAGAGATAAGGCACAGAAATGATTATATCCATTCAAAAATACTTGATGAGCTTCCTGATGCTTTTTCTCTGTGTGTCAAAATTTCCCAGGAAATAAGAATGAAACACATGTGATTTACGTACTTTAGAACATTTCAAAATATTAAATTAAATAATTTAAATATTTCTAAAAACGAGATAAACTTTCTGTAAATATGTTAATGGTGAGTATAGTAAGAATAAGAATAAGAAAAAGATTTTTTTGTGTCTTTTGTTTTGGTTCCCAGGAGATATCTGAAATTTTATTTTTGTCTGTGTTTAGATTCGTGAGTGTTCAAAGCCCTGACATTTGCTGTGACAAACTTCCATGCTTCAAAGAAAAATAGGCTGCCGTCCAAGCTCACCTCCACGATATTCACATAAAAACCTTCTAGCTACACAGGCCACAGTTATATATTAATAGACTTTGGTATAATTCCAGAGCTAAAATCCACAGTAAGCTAGCACCAGCCACAGGGAGACACCTAGATATCTATCAGTCACTAAGGCTTTTGTTACCTTTCTACAAAGAAGATAGTCTTCCTTAATAAGCATGTGCACAGACATCAGGGATCCTTGAAGCTGTCTGCTTCTGGGCTAGGACAGGGAGGGGAGAGCAAAGGAAGATGGGTCACCAGATCAAGATTGGGGCCGTGGCTTATTAGGCTTATTTACTGAGTTCCACTGTTCTAGACAACTCAACTAAAACAAACCATTGTCATCTCTAAAGTGGAAAGGATAAAAGAGAATTTCTTTGTGCTTTGATGTATATGTTTGGGCAATGTTCATACTTACAAACATGTGAGTATGGAAATGTGTGTGTGCTCCTGGAAGCCAGAGGTTGATATCTGCTGTCTTCTTAAAGTTCAAATTACTTTTTGGGACATAAGGTCTTTCAACAAACCTGTACGGCAAACACTGATTTGACTACCAGATGGGCTAGATAGCAGGCCCCAGGGATTTGTCTTCCCTGCCTCCTGAGAATTGGGTTTACAGACATGTGCTGCTGGGCCCCGCTTGTCACATGGACTTTGGGGCATTGAACACAAGTTCTTCTGTTTGCATAGCAAGGAGTACCAAATGAATCATCTTCTGAGTAGCCAACTAATGTTTTTAAGGAAATCTCAATCTCTCTCTCTCTCTCTCTCTCTCTCTCTCTCTCTCTCTCTCTCTTTCCCTATTCTCTCTCTATGTATGTATGTATGTATGTATGTATGTATGTATGCATGTATGTATGTATCATCCATTCATCTATCTATCTATCTATCTATCTATCTATCTATCTATCTACCTACCTACCTACCTACCTACCTACCTACCTACCTACCTACCTACCTATCCTTGCTTTTACTGGGGATAAAGCCTTGGCTCTTAGGTGTGCTAGTCAAAAACCTTGCTGTTGAGTTCTGCCCCAGGCCTTCTCCTTACTTTTTATTTTGAGGCAGGATTTCATTAAATTATCCAAACTGGCTTTGAAATCCCTCAGTAATCTGGCTGGCCTTAAACTATCAATCCTCCTGCCTCAGCCTCTGCAGAAGACAGGATCCCAGGGTTGTACCATCAGTTGGTTTGAGATGGTACATTTTTTAATGGAAGCTAAGTACTTGCAAAATAATAAAGGCAGATTAATGTCAAGCCTTTTCTTTTCCTTCTTTCATGCAAAATGTCCTGTTAAGATGGAGACTGTATTTTACAAACCAAGTTAATCCCGTTGTGCTCATGTGAAATTCATGTTTTATCTATCCGTTAAAAAGGCAATGACTTATGAAAAGACAAATGTCTACTGACTTTTATAGTATTCCATATGAGAAGGCAAGCAGTAATACATCAGCTAAGCACTTATGCCCAGTTCTCTGAGCATCAGATACAGCAACACTGGCTTCATTCATGTCAGGACTTATTGCAGATACTGTGAGGGAGGGGAAGGCAGATGGTTGCCCTTGATGGGAAGAGGACCAAAGGGCAGGTGCTTCTCCTTTGCATCTCTCTAATCTGCCGGTGATAACGGAGGTTTGTGTTCTATGAAGCTATCGCTCCTTCACTTCCTTTAATTATGCCAAGTCATTTCCTTTCATTTAGGTGTAACTGCTAACCATCTTCGCCTGATAGACTTGGTTTGAACACCTTTCAGCTCTCATATGGGCAAGACACACTTCTAACCAAAATATTTTACTCCCATAAAGGTAACCGAACAGACATTTTCCCCTATTATAGCTCACAGGAGAACCCAGAATCATATATAAAGGTCAACCACCTGCTAAGCAAATGGAATTTTTAGATTATTTTTGTACCATGACAAGTTCCTTGGTTGTCTCTACATGAGAACATGTGGCTTCAAGCATGTATATACTATCATACACACACACACACACACACACACACACACACACACACTACATGTTTACATATCTTTTTTATATTTTAATGCTTTAGTTTCCTTGCATGAAGAATCATTGTCTCTTACCAGTTGAAAATTATATATCTAATGGAATCCCTCTAGGCCTGTTCCTCATCTAAAAGCTTAAGAATTAATACAGTATCAGGATTATAACATTGATGTCTTCATGATCTTCATGACAGTGAACTTGAAGCGAGTATCAGTAACTATGATTTATGTCCTGTTGGCAGACATAATGTACAGAAGGGCAACGGAGATGTATGACAGAAAACACGTTCAGGGGGATGGGGAGGAGATGTCACAGTCCTTGGCTATGCAGGAAAGCAGAGACATCTGTATGCCAATAAGAACCCCTCTCAACCTAAACTTCTCCCGTTCCCCTTCTCTTATGTATATTCTTAAATTGCTGAAGTATTTGCACGCAGTTTAACAAAGCCACTCAAATGCCTAGTTTTAAAAGTTTGTTGTTTTTATCTGTATATGTGTATTTGTCTACATAAATCTACGTATGCCATGTGCATGTAGGAGCACATGCAGACCAGAAGAAGGCATCAGAATCTCTGGGACTACTGTTATAGGCAATTGTGAGCCTTTATGGGATTACTGGGAATGGAACTCAGGTTCTCTGTCAGAGCATAAAATGCTCATAACCACAAACCCATCTCTCCAGTCTCCCCCATGCTTACTGTAAAAATAATCTCAAAAACTCAAAAGTCCAGAAGACACACACACATATCTTGATTTTCTATTTCAGACTCTTGGAATCCTAGTTCTAACCAGACATGAGAGAGATGTAGCCACAACTTGCCATTCCTGGCCACAGCATGCTCTAAGGAGAGAGGAAGGGTCCTGGAGCCCAGAAATCAACAAGCATGTCCAAGGGAGAGCTTACTTTTTATTAAAAGTTTCATCAAATGGAGTCATGGTGTTTAAAGGCATGGTGTGCTCACTGGCCAGCAGAATAGGAGATAAGTCATAATTTAAAGCATTTTCCCCCTAAATAGTCTCAAGATTTTTGCAAAACTTCCCCAGTTAGAGTAAATAAAATGAATGATTAGTAACCATCTTGACAATAAAAATATACTGGATGGTAAAAAATAAAACAAAGACCTCTTATGGTGATGGTACTGATGATTTTATTCTGCCATGAGGCCAAATGAAGGAGATTAAATAAACCTTACAGTTCTGCTCAGAAACATGGGTGTGGGGTAGAAGGGAGAGAACAGAGCATTACATCACTTCAATACCATTCCTACTGAGTAATAAGTCAATGGGACTCAACTATCAGATCTGTTATCCCAATAGGAAATCAAACTACAGGGTAGGGGAGGTGGCTCAGAGGGTAAGAAGAACTTGCAGTGCAAGTAGAGTGAGGAAGACCATAAATGCTTGCTAACAGTGAGTCTATTTGCAAACTCCTGAGTTCCAGGTTCTGTAGAGATCCTTTCTTTAAGAACTAAGGGAGAAAGTGATAGAGAAGGACATCCAATGTTCTCCTTTGGTGCACATGTATACAGGGGCATGCACTTCTACACCACATACACTTACATGTAACATACACAAGAAAATACATTGACATTACTATAGCTCCTTGTATCCATGTCCTATATATTCACATCTAATGCCCAAAATGTGAAGACATAGATTATACTTTATAATTCTTCTGTCTAACATAGAATCAGGCCAGTAGAGGCATTTACTAAATATCTTTTACATTTAGCACTTAACAAGCACTTAATCAATACACACATGTTCTTGAGAGCAATGACATACACAGTTGCAATGATGTGCAAGTTGCTCATTGATAAATATACCATAAATTGGAAATATTCCAAATTAAAAATCCACGTGATTCACTTGGCACACTGAACATCTAAGCTTAGCAATATAATAACCACAAAGTGTTGGTGGTTTCCCTTCATGATCCTATGATAGACTGAGAATAGTCTACAGCCCTATACCACAAGAGAGTGTGGTATAGCATGTCAGCAGTTCAGAAGAACAAAAGTCAAAACTCAGAGATCATTTTGTCTGAATATACATTGCCTCAACACCACTATAAAGAGACAAACCTGTGTTAATACATTGTGATATGGGGTTGTATTACTACTCTCTTCGCTGGGACAAAATCCCTGACAGAAGCACCTTAAGGAAAGAAGAATTTGTTTTGAGTCATGGTTTAAGAGGGTACAGTCTACCATGGAAGAAAACACATGGTAGAGTCTATGGTTGCAGCTGAGACTCCTTCCTGCTTGAGAGTCAAGAAGGGGCAAGCAGCGAGTGCTACAATCCAATTGGCTTTCTACTGTTTCCAATTCTCTTAGTCCACAGTCTGTGAAATGGTTTCACCTACACACAGAGAGTTCCTTCTCTCTTTAGTTAATCTTCTCCCAAAGTGCCCTCAAAGCCCTACCTAGATGTGTGGTTCCTACCTATAGTCAAGTTGACAAAGGTAGGCTTGAGATTTATTATGCAGTCAAGGATGACTTTGAACTCCTGATCCTCCTGCTTCCAACTCTCAATTTCTGGTATTACCAGATTGTGCCATGCTTACCTGGCATTGAAGATTAACTACATTGTCTATATCTGATGATTCCTGTGTTTCCGATTTTGCTGGGCCATTTATAACACAGTTATGCACACATCCATATAGATATTTAACATGAAACATACAACTCATATTTATATTACATACACGTGTCCTATATGATTCATTCACACAAGATGCCTGCCAGAATGCCAATTTAACATTTCCAAGGAAAACAGATAATCTCACATTTCCAAGGAAAATGTGTATTATATGATAAATATCCCAGAGGACACATCTCATGGTCTAGAGCAAAATAGTTGTAGGTTGATGTAGATATGCAGGTGAGGGCTGACACAAATTAGGTCAATGCCATGATTGGACAGTAAAGAGTAAGGTGGGGACAAAGCTTTTGTAAGGTGGGAGAGAAGGGGATGGAGAGAGAATCAAGATGGAGATGGAGAAGGAAGACCCAGATCTAGGTGGTCTTAAATGACCCTAGGTAGTTACGTATATTTCTTGATAGGTTTCTATAGGTAAATTTATCTTATCCAGGTGGGCAGATTATATCTTTATCTAGTGGTTGTGATTTTTTTTGTGTGGATGTATTGTGGATTGAGAATTTACCATATAAATCTGATTGTTGGGTTGCAGTTTGTTGGGTCTTGATTTTATGGGGTAGCTGGAACCAGAGAGGCCGTGGCTACTAGAGAGCCGCTGGGAGAGATACTAACCAGAGATAAATTATGGTTAGTTCCATTTGGCCCCTTGGGTGCCTGAACTAACTCTAGGGACCTGCCTGGCAAGGTGCCACGCTGGAACAGCTCACGGACTGCCTCAGCCTGAGAGTACTCGGGGGCAGTGTGGAACCGCTGAGATAAAGATACCCTGAATGGCCCTATAGGTGCCAGCATTAGCTCAGGATAAAAGATTACCTTTTTTTTAAAAAATAATTACTGCAACTCTGGGTCTCGACCAACAGAAAATGCTTATTTTCAATGGTCTTAAGATCTGAAAAGTAAAGTTATTAGTGAATTAGCTACCAATGAAAATACTTTTATGGTGGAAGGCCATCACAACATGATGTTCAAGTGTCACAGCATTAGGAAGGTTTTGAACCACAGCTCTAGAGTGAGGACAGCTTTTCTGAAGGTCCCTAGGGGAAAAATGTCAGTCATCAGTTTGTATTGAAGGCAAGGGCTTAAGTGGGCATTTGCAAAGAGAAGCCAAGGGATGTCCCTCATCAGGGACCATATCACAGAGCTGTCCCCTAGAGTAACTGCACACGATGTGAGCTCAGAGCATGTACTGGCAGTAAGCTCACAAAATGTCATTATAAACCAGTCACTCTCTGTAATGAATGTACAGGAATTAAAAAAAAAAATACTACGGAGCCGGGGATTTCAGCCAGTAAAGTGATTGCCATGCATGTATGATCTTGGTTCCAGAAAACTAAATAAAAATGGAGAGCATGGTCTTGTGCTTATATCTCAGCACAGGGGAGGGAAAGAGGATCCCTTGAGTTCACTGGCTAGCCAATCTAGCCTACTCAGTGACTTATGGGTGATACCGAGAAAGAGACCTTACCCCCCAAATAAAATCATACAGTGTGGAGTGTCTGAAGAACAGAATCCAAGATCTGTGGCTTCCATATACACATGCATATTCACCTGCCCACATGTATTACACCCATACACACACATATATTGAAAGAAGGGGGAGAAGGGGGAGGGAGAGAGGGAGGAAGACAGAGAAAGGGAGAGAGAGAGGGAGAGAAGGAGAGAGGGAGAGAGTGGGGGGGGAGAGGAGAGCAAGCAAGCTGAGAGAGAAAGATAATATAAGAACATAACATATTCAATATTCAGTTAGGGAAGCATCAAAGTTTGTGGGTAGCACAAGAGAGTCTTTGTGTGCTGAGATGTTGGGTGAACTATTCTGTAGGTGTATTCAAACTCTGCTAACCAGAGAAGTCATTAGAAAACCACTAGGCCACTGACTACTAATGGAGGGTATTCCATGCCTGCGCTTGTAGGTTAATTCTGCAGAACTCTAGACACAGGAAAGAATGTCTTATGAACTTGGTAACCCGACTGAGCTATTTCCCTACAGGAAGACAACAGAGGCAGTGGCAAAATGGAATTCAAAAGGCAAGTGCTCTCTTGCTTGAGTCATATACTTGACTCAGAAACGCTCCCCACTAAGGCTCAGGGAACACTGGAAGAGCAGGCGGCAAGAAGGTACAGGCCAGAAGATGGGGACGGAGGTTCAGAATCATGACGGATGCACATATCAACTCACGGCCACGTTGGTCACCTATTCAAGACTTAAACAGGATCCAACCAGTTAAAAATTACAAGGCTCTCCCCTTCGGTTGAGGAGCTACTGAGAGTCGATGGCTGCTGAGTGAAGAAGAGTCACTTCTCTTTAGGACTGTGCCCACTAGCAGGTTGCCAACACACCATCGGATGACACCACACCTATGAAAAGCTCTAATTAGGTCAGTAGCTTAAAAAAATCATAAAAGAAACAATGTTTTTTTTTTCTTATGAGATGGTATCATAGGCAGAAATAAGTACCTCGGCAGGCTAGTTGCCTGCTCCTTTTCTGAGCCTACAGGGCACAACATCTTCTCGAAATTGAATTTCTCAAGTGAGTACCGTCACAAGTGAAAAATTCACAAATTAGCAAGTTGGCACACTCTCCGTCTGGCTGGATCCCAAGTTTATAGTATACAAAGTCTGTTTTTTACTTTGTACACAATTTAGCATCACTGTGCTCTCTCACAGGAAACTAAAAGCTGTAGCTATTTAATGGTAATGTGGTTGCCAAGTATCTGGGTTTTAAAAGAAATTCTCACAAGTGTTGGATATTTCCGTGTACTTTGTGTGTGAGGTAAGGGTGGTGTGTGTGTGTGTGTGTGTGTGTGTGTGTGTGTGTGTGTGTGTGATCACATGTGTATGAGAGAACAGATATGTCTATGGGTGCATGGGCATATGTGTGTATGGGGACCTTAACCTTGGTCCTCACACATGTGTGGCAACTTCCTTATCCACTAAGCCCATCTCTTTAGTCCCCATGGTCTTTTTTTCTATAGTGGGCACAAGATTAAGGCAATGATGAAGAAGCCCAAGCCATTTGCTGAACTTGCATTCTTTTGCTCTCCTCAGAGTAGTTCTTCTCATGGTTTCAATTCAGAATAACAAAGCTGGTCACCTTCCCCAGGTTCTTCCCACTGACCCCATTGTGACTCGATGCCTCTGTTCCATCATTTCTAAGGTAAGAATGTTACCTACTTTTAAGATGGCTTGGGCACTAAAAGAGTATGTACTGTAGAAAATAACGCAGTGCTGGTTACCTATAAACTACATAGAACACTGCACTCTTGGTAACTTCCATTTAATCAGTGGTTTGGACGACTGAGTTTTAATTGAGTCAGTACCAAAAGCTGACAAACAGGAAGGTGAGGGTTGGGATTAGGGTGGTTTCGCATCTGTTAAATGATACATGTTCATCAGTAGGAACCTTGTGTGTACTTTACAAAGACACACACACACACATATACAAACATACACACATATACACACATAATACATCCATACACACACACACACACACACCACACATATAATACATTCATACATACATACATACATACACACATACATGTGGGAAGGATTTCTTTAAGAATAAATGGAACTGTACCTGAATGCTAAATTTCTACTTAAGAGATTATAATCTTTAATGGGTTCCACCATTTGATTTTCCCCATTTAAGGATAATAATAATAATAATAATAATAATAATAATAATATCTACCTCATGAGGACATTTGAAAATTTAAAGGAAATAACTTTTAAAAATGCGATCACTGGCAATTTCATACATTTATACAGTGCGCTGTGACCATGTTTATCGCGGCTACTCTGCTTATCTGTCTCTCTGCTCCTGCAGACTCCTTTCTTCTTTCCAACCAGACCCTCTCCTTACAAGCTTCACTTTTCAGTGAAAGTAGCCACAGATGGATGCTGTGTGTTCATAGTTATGTAAGCAATGACATATTCAGGAGACAGTATTTCATAGAACTTTTAAAAAAGTTCCAAGTTTTTACTTCTTTCTCTTCCTTTACATTATTAATATCCATGGTGAGCAAACAAGGTGATGTTTGTACAAGTCGGGAACTGCCCTGGTATTACATGGACTTTTAAGACTGTCCTGAGAGGGACCATGGAAGATACCACTTCATTAAGCTTTCTTCATTAAGTTTACTCTCTCCAATACAGACAAGTCTTGGGGAGGGCACTGGCCAAGGACATCTTGGGTCTTTCTCAAGGCACCATTGGCGTGCTCAGCTCCATTCTCACACTCAAGCATATAAACCATCTTTTGGCTGGGTATCAAGTAACTTATTCTTTCTCAGAATGGGGAAAACGGCAAAACACAACTCTGGAGCATCTCCAGGTCTGAGCATCTTGAGTATCTCGAGGTCTCTTTAAAGGGCCAGCTTTGGCTCACTCTCAGTCTCCTCACAGGGTCTACAGAGCACTCACTGGGGTGTCAGATGCCGAGACATAACAAGTGCTCAACGGCAGCTGCAGAGAGATGTACAATGGGAAAAATGAGTCAGGGGTACATCCTCTGAAAACTTGATGTTAAAAGCACTTGGATTTTGTAACTTCTTAACAACCTGTTACTCTATTTGCCATTTATATATACATATATCCATTGATATACATGTTATGCTCATGTTCAATACATGTATGTATTGATGTACATACACACATGTGTATGTATGTATGAGTATGTGTGTATGTGTGTGTGAGCGAGTATGTGTGAGTGTGTGTGTAAGAGTGTGTGAGTGTGTGAGTGTATGTGTGAGTGTGTGTGTGTGTGTATGAGTGAGTGTGTGGTAAAGTAGCATATATAAAAAATTCACATAAAGGCAGCAAACGAGAGTGACCCTGGATGATGTACCCAGGCATGCTCTAGAACTCAAATTAGAAATACTCGATTGTTTCTCTTAGCTTTATGATCACACACCAATCATGCAACAACTATTTCTTTCTCTCTCTTTCTCTCTTGTTGAGTGAGAATTATAGTGATTTTTCCAGCAAGGCATAAACAATTGCTTAGACTCTTGGCCAAACCAGAGTATTATATAGTTAAAAAACCATGAGCAGCAGGGAAGAATTTCAGGTTCCTTCCTAGTTAGATAATAGTATCCTTACCACATGATCAAAAGCGAAGATGAGGTCGCCAACATCTTCAACCATTTCAGTATGTGGTATGTGTGTGTGTGTGCACGCACACAAGTATGTATATGCATGTGTGTATGTTTGCGGTATGGGTGTGTGCATGCATGTGTGCAAGCATATGTGTGTATATATATGTATATATATGCATATGTGTGTGTGCTTATTTATGTGTGTGCCTGTGTGTGCATGAGTGTATGTACATATGTGGGTATGTGTTTTATGTGTGTGCGCATGTGTGTATGTGTGTATTATATATATATATATGCATGTGTGTATGTGTGTGGGTGCATGTGTGTATTTATGCATATGTGTGCATACTTGTGTGTATGCATGTATGTGTGTGTATGTATGCATATGTATGTGTACATGCTTGTGTATGTGTGTGTGTGTGTTTGTGTGTGTGCACGCACATGTTTCCCCATAGCACAGACTGTCTCTAAGTATCTCCTGGAATGATGTGAAAGTAATTTTATGTTTATACTCTCAAACTCTTCATAACAGAGGACATGGTGGTACCTAATGGAATTCACATAGCTGTGCATCTTACTCTCAGCTACTACTAAGAGGTGGGTGTGTGGCACACAGATGAAAGAAAGTAAAGAAGCATCGGCCACAGGGCTTAGGAATAGAGCAGCCAGAGTTCTTACATTCAAATTTTAACTCAGGAGAGCTTCAGGACTCTGGGCAAAGTGCTTGATTTCTTTGGAAAGAAAAAAAATACCAATATTTTTCAGTTGTACATGTACACACACTTACATATCTGTGGGAGCACGTTGCAGAGGGGGAGCCTTTACCCATGGGTTCATGCTCATGTGGAAACCTGAAGTCAGAATCAGGTGTCTTTCTTGATATTATGTATTGAGGGAGACTCTCTTGATAGCCTAGAGCTCACCGATTCTGGCCAGCCTAGCTTTCCAGCTTGCCCTGCGGATTCTCTGTCCTTTCTGTTCCATCTGGGGTTAGAGGTAGCTGTTACACTTGCTTAACTTTGAGTGGGACCTGGGGGGTGATCTGAACTCAAGTCACCATCTCCCCAGCTCAAAAATCTTAATTTCTCAGTGACTTTATTTCCTCCTCTGTACATTAGTGATAACGACAGCTACTTCTGGTGTCGCGCATAGAGTGCCTGTTTCATGGAGATTTTGTGTGGACTCAGTCTATAATAATTTCTCACATCCAGAGCAGCGCTCACTATACCACGAGTGCCATGTAAGTACATAAGCGCTAACTGTGATTAAGGACTGACTGTAGCTGAAAAGGTCTAAAACCCAAACAAATCGCCATGTACACCCAGCAAGGGTTAGAAATGAGGGAATTTGAAGAATTTTGATTGCTCCCCTGTCACAAACCTCTCTATGAAATTGTTGAATCCCGCAGTGAACTAATTTTAAAAAGAGGATATCTTTTAGGAATAAGAAAGCCCACTCTAATGCTTCTGGACTGTGGCATTATGATATAGGATGAAAAAGAAAAGCAGAGACATCTTATTCTTACTACAGTGCTGTCTTGTTAGTAACGAATGCGTCTAAGTGAAGTAGTGAACGGCTAAGGTGGAGTCTAAATCCCAGTCCCAGGAATGCAGGTCTGGAATCTTACAAGGGCTGCTTCCAGCAAACGGTAGCATCCTGGATGCTGGAACTAGAGATGTGTGCTGCCATGCCAGGCCACTGATTAACTTTTAGATTGAGCACATTGTGCTTTACATATTATGCAAATCTCACACTGTCAAAGGAGTCATATAAGAGGATATATACATATGCAAATATGTATATATATGTATGTATACACATCTATTTATATATATTTGAATGGGACAATGTACACATATATACACGTATGTATGTGTGTATGCATGCATATACACATATGCCCAGTAATTATAATGTGTCAGAAACCAGAAAACTTGAACCAGACCAATGACTTATTGCAATGAACATTTGCATATAAAGCTGTTGGAACCAAAAAAGAAAATACTGTGTGACACACTGAAATTTCCAGTGCCACTATGATGAAGGACTGTGAGATAAGAGGGCAGAAAGACGGAGTGTGAAATGCAGATGTATATCAGGTAAATGGTTTAAATCACACAAACATCTTAGAAAATCACTTGTTAAGCTACAACACAGCAATTCACAAGTTTATTTAATCTAACTGCACATAAATCACTGCATCGAGCCAAAGTCCTACAGGCTTTCTGTAGAGACACTCACTTGTATGATATGATTCCAGAGCTTTCATGAGCCCATATCTTCATTTTTTTTAAAAAAAAATACTCTTGTGTCCTTAGTCCATAGACATTTGAAGTGAAGCCATTACTATTCTGTCCCTTAGGCTACCAGCATTGGACATTGTAAAACACATGCCTTTGGAAAGGACGTCATAATATTCCTTCTTAGGAAGGATTGTCTTTACATTGACAAATCTCACTTCTTTCTTGACCAATACTTTGCTAGAAGTGAACAACTCTTGTGAGGGCTCAGAAGTCTCGGGAGAGAACACTTCATGACACCACTGACGTGAGGCTGCTGTGAATATGACTTTCATTCAGGTAACTGGTAGTTTGGGACTGCTTGGAATGGCAGTTTATGTGAAAGTCTGATAAGAGGGAAGACTTTCAAAAATAAGAATATGGCGGAATGTTCTTTGGAGCCATTTATATAGCCATATTTCTTTAACAGAACAGAAGAATTGGGTTTCCCCATGTCCCTGATGCATATAGTCTCAGATTTTGGTCACAGGAGTAGTGTTAGGTATGGGTTTCATCAGATTAAGTGGACCTTAAATCCAACCAGACATTGGTTGGCTACTCCCGCAAGCTTTATACAATTATTATACTAGTGTATCCTACATCAGTAGCTTGCTCAATCACCATTGAAAAGTAATAGAACAGAATAAATACAGAGACCCACAGCCAGAAAATGTGAAGTGAGTGAGAGACCCTGGAATACTCAGTCCTACATGGGATGCCTTCATCAAATCCTCCTTAGGGCTCAGAGAAGCTTGGTGAAGAGGAATCTGAACGAATTTAAGAGCCAGAGGGATGGCAGACACCAAGGAAACAAGGCTTCTAAACACATCAGGACCATTGTTCATATGGTCTCACAGACAGTGGCATCACAAACAGGGCTTGCATGGGCCCACTGCTGAGAGAAGTGTATGTAAGACCGTATCTACCCCTAACCCACAAGCTACCTTCAATTGATAGCTACTTACACATGAAAAATTTGTTTCCTCCAATGGAGTTTCACTGGGCATCCAAACCGCTCTTAAGGACAGGTCCATGCCCAGCAAAATGAACTCGATGGCATCTTCAGAGATTATTTTGTCTCATAATGTGTGTGTGTGTCTGTGTGTGTGTGTGTGTGTGTGTGTGTGTGTGTATATATATATGATATTGTCTCTTTTTTATATATATCTTTTTTTATATATATATGCTTCTGTTTTTATATTTTTATGGGATTCCCTGTCTGCAAACATGTTTGCCTCTGTTTCTAAATGCATTTCTTGTGCATTTTCTTTGGTCATATTTCAATTTTTATTTGTTTTATCATATTTTATTTCATTATTATTCTTTAGATTCATGTTTGTTTCCTAATCTGAGTTAGAAAGGGGGTCTATTCAGGTGGGAGAGGAAGTGGGGAGGATCTTGGAAGAGTTGGGGTGGGGAGAAACCATAATAAGAATATATTGTACGAAAAAGTCTGTATTCAAATCAGATCCATTCATGTCACAATTTATAACAATATGAATTATCAGAGTAAAATCATAAAATGGATTGTTCTTTGAAGCATCTATCATGCGAGAAGCCCCATTGTATCATGCTAACAGTGGTAAGAATGTAAAAGAATGAATCCTTAAGGACGTGGTGGGGCAGGGACTGGTGGCCATGGGGTGACTTCCTCACATATGAAAACAAACATGCTGTTCCAATCCATTGGCCTCATAAATCTATCCTATCTCTGTCCCCGATATGGCACAGCTCCCCCCTATTTTTAGGTAAAATGAATTTGAACAAATAAAGCATTTATCATTCAAAATATTTAAAGGGCACACTTGACACTTGATGTGCTAAGCCCAGGAGGTAAGGGAGATGGGAAGGGTCAGAAGAAAAGCCATTGAATTCTTCTCCCTGTGTGCAGTCATAACTAAAAAAATTCTCTGTGTTTCCCTGTCAGATTAACGACTCCTAAATGATCTGGAAAGTTGTAAACTGCTTGTGGCCATTTATTTTTTCCTTTGAAACTATTCTTATATAAAGAAATAAGTAGCCTAGCCTTAAATCTAAAACCCGTGAACTAAGAAAGAGACAGACCCTTGCTTGTCCCTGTGACAGTGAAGGTTGCTTTTGACATAAAATACTATCAAGGGCATCCTTGCAGCTTGCGAGCAACAGGGAACCAGAGGGTGACAGACCAGACCCAATGTCTTCAATGAACAAACAAACAGGATCTTTGTAAGGCCCGATGAAAGACTCAGAGAAGGGACATCCCAGAAAGATGAAGTTGGGGAAAGGGGAAGGTTTATAAGATAATTTCAGGTTCAGAAGTAATAACCGTTTAAAAGGGACTAGATCATTCTAGGTATGAAATTCTCAGAAGTGTTCTCAGTACAAGTGATGAAACTGTTTAGAGAGAACAGCCCAGGGAAAGAATGAAGAGATTTTCCCTGGGATTTGGGGATGACTGCTAAAGGAGACTTGTATAGCATCCACGTAGGTAGGAAAACAATGCACACAAATGTTGAGGCTTGTGACTACGCTGTATGTCTTTGTCATGGGAGAGTGTGCATAATTTAATATAGTCTGTGCGTACGAAATAAGGTTCATTATCACTCAATAACCATAAGCTAGAAAAAATCATTCTGGGACTCTAGCAAGTGGTTAGGATAGACGATTCCCCAGGACTTGCCAGACCAATGTCAGAGCATTGGTCCCAGAAGGTATGAGTGTTAAACCATTAGCAGTAATTTTTTTTTTGTAGAGAAACTTTTCTTGCAAAACAATATTTCTTAGTATCACCATGTTTTATTGTTATCGTAAAGAAACCTGTGAATCGAACTACACAGCAAATTGTTCTTACAGTTCTGGGAAGACAGAAGGTGTTACAGGTGGGGGAAAAGATGGTGACATTCCTGATTTCCTGATTAAAATGAGTTTGGTACCAAATGGGAGCAAGGAAAAGAAAAGTTATGTCATCTGTGGTGGTTTGAATATGCTTAGCCCAGGGAGTGGCACTATTAGGAGCTGTGGCCTTGTTGAAGTAGGTGTGGCCTTGTTGGAGTAGGTGTGTCACTGTGGGTGTGGGCTTTAAGACCCTCATCCTAGCTGCCTGGAAGCCAGCACTCTGCTAGTAGCCTTCAGATGAAGATGTAGAACTCTCAGCTTCTCCTGCACCATGCCTGCCTGGATGCTGCCATATTCCTGCTTTGAGGAGAACAGAATGAACCTCTGAACCTGTAAGCCAGCTCCAATTAAATGTTGTCCTTATAAGAGTTGCTTTGGTCATGGCTTCTGTTCATGGCAGTAAAACCCTAACTAAGGCATCACCAAAGGGACAGGAGACTGGAAGAGCCTATTTGGGCCATCTAGTCCATCTGGGCCATGGGTGTCCACGATAAGGTGAAGGACAGGAATGCCCAGGCACACCAGGGAGTTTGGGAAAATGTAGGATACTGAGCCAGGTGAAGCAGAGGGTGAGGGTATTTCAGAGACAGTATTAAAAATCAAACTGGTCATCTGTTGGCAGGCACCTAAGCTGACTCCATGACTCATCTACAGCAAATAAGTTCCCTGAGCTGACTTAGGCTCCTTCAAGTAAACTGCAGGACTGGTATAGTTGGATAAAGAAAATGGTCCATATACAGACAGCAGAGTTTGAGTCAACTGCAAAAATGAACAAAATTATATCATTTCCAGGAACTGGAGCTCATCAAATTAAGTAAAATAAGCCAGACCCTGATAGACAAATGTTCTATTTTCTTTCATAGATGAGAAAGTGAAAACTAGGATACATATTTACATGTGTATATATGACATGGGAAATATGTAAATTTATGACATGAGAGACCTAACCAGTAGAGAATACTAGGGGGTGAATATGGTCAAATATATGACATGCTTCCAGGAAAATGCCATAATGAAACCTATTATTTAATATATTGAATGCATGTTAATTGTTTTTAAAAAGCAAGGGCAAAAAGTAACCCAAACAAAGAAGTAAAGACTAAATCTAGAAGATATAATAATAGGTACAGAGAAGTGAGGGCTACAGGGAAAGCGGTTTGTTTTTACTTTGTTTTGTGGATTTTTTTAATAATGCAATCATAGTTTTCTCTGAAATAAAAATAACCACAATGGGCATATGGGCATCACAGACATTTATGATAATGGCCATCAAGACCTAGCACCCACTGTCACTATTGACTGAATTATTGTGATGAAGGGAAAAATTATTCTGTCAAAAAGACATGTAAAAACAACAGCCATCCTCAGGCTCAGGATGTGTTATTATAAGAACCTAATGAAAGCAGAAGCTATGACTAGAGGAAGATAAATTAAAATTGCGTTGGACGCAAATATACAAATTTGCTCATTCCTGGAGGTTCTGAAATATTGATAGATACTGGTTGGAAAACCGCGCATCTTATTTTAATGCCAATTTATTCTGAATTGGGAAACCACCTTCAACACGACCTTCATCAACACCACACTTCAGACAAAAACTGACATCCAGCTGAAGAATCATGATTCAAGCTGTTCTGTTTCAGGCAGAAAATAGTATCTGCTGTCCCCCCAAGAGCCTGGAGAAAAGGACTGAGCTGTGAAATCTTTCACATTGCAATCCCTTCTCTCTTCTCACACCGGCTTGGGGGTTTTCCATTCATTCCCGTGTAAACACCATGGGAATCAAAGGCATGTTGGATGATGAAGAATGTATCCTCTTGGTACCTACATCTGGATGGCCCTGCACATGTGTGAGTTCTGGCTTACAGCTTGAGTGTAGTCTTGATATAGTCTTGATAGCATTAGGTCACATCTGAGTTAAACAGGGAATGCTGTAACTTTACCATTGGATGCTGGCTTAGGCTATTTAGATGTATGTAAATTACTTAACACAGCATCTGGGACATGATGATTTCATAACTCAATGGTGGAAGCTAAAGATGCCAGTCCCCATACCAATGCATTGACCAGTATAGAGAGGATGGATCCAAATGAAAAGAGAATCAGTTCATCACCGTCTACCGACATTTACAAATGAGTGCAAAGGTCACTTATTTCTGATAGGCTGACTGTACTGACTGGCAACAGAAAGCAACCAAGGCAGGTAACATCTACAGAGAGTCTGTAGATGGAACCAGAGAAGGCCAGAGTAGAGTTTAACAGGCACCCTTTTGAAGGGGCTCTAGAGGAGACACTGGAACTAGAAGCAGCCTAGGGCAACTTTGTCTTGACACAGCCATCAGCCGCCAAAGACATGTAGGTGACTCCTAAGGGAAGATGTATGTGTTAACCACTGCTGCACCCCAACAGCAGTGGCTCAAGGGTACTCTAACACACCGCCATGTGGATCTTCATCCATGTTAGTCTGTGGACAGCTAATGGGCCTTTTTCTTTTTAGCATATGCATGATTGTGTGTGCATGAATGCATACATGCCCGTGCATGCATAGGTGCATGCATGTGTATATGTGTGTGTGTGCATGATGTGTGCATATGAGTGTGTAAGTCACATGTGGAGGACATGGTTGATACTGGAATGTCTTCCTCAATTGTTTCACTACTTAACATATTGAGACAGTGTACCTCAGTGAGCCTTGAGCTGGATGGTTTCTCTAAACCAGCTGGACAGTTCAGGATCCATCTTTTTGTCCCCTAGGGCTAAAACAGTAAATGCACCCAGAGTTTTACACAAATTCTTGGGATGTGAACAGAGGTTTCCTTTGTTTACAATGAGCTATTCCCTCAGCTCAGTGGAGCTTTTCAATCTGGAGACTCCTGTCGTTATTTCTGTATTTGAAGCTTTGTTACTGAACATTCTTCCTACACCAGCTCTCTGGGACTCTACTTCAGGTACTTTGCTCACAAGGCAGGTGCGCTTTGCCTGTTATTATTTATTTGTAAGGTCCTCATAGCTCAGGAGAAGGTCTGGTTCATGGATAGGGTTTCGTGCTTGATGGAGATCTTGGACTCTTGCTATCTTTTTACCTGGTATTTCCTTACTATCCTTATTTCAGATTGGCTGTTATCTGGGTAGTTTAGTTTACTGGGAGAAGGTTCTCTCACACCCAGACAACCTAGTCTATTTGGCTCTTGTGTTCTAGTACGTATTTAGGAGGGAGACTGGGCACAGGGATCTTAAGTTTGTAACCAGTATGACAGGACAAAGCAGGACAAAGGTTTCTTTATCTTGTATTCTTGCAGAGGCCATTTCCAGAGGATTGCAGAGGATTAACCAGCATTTGATGTCCTTGGTGGAGAATCCCATGGAAATTTATCCAATTCTATTCTAGGAACCCACAGTCAGGATGTCTTAGCTAATTTATCTTAGTCTGATTATGCAGAACCCCCTACAGCTAACTGCTTATCTTAGCTTCTGTGAAACGGCTTGCTTTTGAGAAGCCCCACTCATCAAAGCTGTTGAATGAGATGCCAGGATGTGGTTCCTTCCTTCAAAAACTCTATGTTCTGGACTCCCAGGGCCACACCTAGGTTCCTGAATACCTGGGTATAGTCCTAGCCACCTGGAATAAAGACTTTCAATGGTCCATAAACTGTATCTGAGTGACCATCTCTGGTGTGCCACACATAACACCAATCTGACTAGACTGAAAATAGTGCAAAGAGATGTTTGTGTCCTTCTCTTTGGTCATCAGACTATTAAATTTATGGACCTCAAGAAATGGGAATTTTCCCAGAAGTCTTATACCAAGAAGAAGAAAAGGATGAAGCCTGGCCCCAGATAGAGAAGGCGCTTGTCTCCTAGTAGGGGATTTCACTCAGTTCTGGCAAATCCCCAGAATTTCTCTTGCATGAGAAAACGGAGCTGAGGAAAAGATGAGGTAGTGATGGGCAGGATCATCACTGTGACCAGGATTGCTTGAGTATGCGTGTCTCTTGTCCTTTAAGTCTAAACTTCATATCTAGATATGGAAGATAAATCAGGGTGTGGTAGGTCACTGGAATTTCCCTCCCTCTCTTCTCATCTTGATCATATTGAATAAACCTCCCTGCTCCTGATTTTTATTATTCTGGTAATAAGTGTATTCTGCAGACTTTCGGGTAAGCCCCTCTATTTAAACCAGCTTCTTCTCTTCCCCTTAAACCTTACCTAGACTCACCTGCTCTGCCAGCTAATACAGACGGTGTCATCTCAGCTCACTTCACATTCTTTTCTGTTTACCTGGTTTTCCAGGTCAAAGAATAGAATGGACACATCTCTACTCAACCTCAAAGCTGGAGTTTCAGACCTAATAAATGTGCCCTAGCCACTCGAGTGACCTTTGAGTTACTCCCCTTGCTCAGCGGTTTATTTAATGTTAAACCTGCCTCACCTGCTCGGGCAAACTCTGTGAGTTCAGGGAACACCGTGTACCACTTGATCAGTTTTATTTGAAAAGCACCTTCAATTCTCAATATTTGAAAGATCAGCCATGTTCTCAGCTGTAAGCAAACACAACTGAGCCTCGAGCACCAGAATAGGTTGGGGTTCAGGTCATGAAACACCGTGCCATTGTCAGTCACAAACACAAAACAAAGAAGAAAGAGATTTTCCAAGCCCGTTTTCAAGTCTGCTGTCTCTTCCAGGGAGAGCACGAGTGCTTGACATTGTCAGTCTGGAACTGTCAGGTAGGCCTTGATGTGTTGTTTGGTCTGAGTGTATATATGTGTGTGAACATGTTCTCTTCTGTAGGTAGGTGCACACGTATGTATAGAGGCCAGAGATCAACCTCCAGCATTGTTCTTCAAGTTCAACATTTTATGTTTTGCTTTTCTGAGACAAGGTCCCTTACTGACTGGTTAGGACTACAAGAACTACATTTTGCTTTTCTAAAAATCAAAAACAGAAACAAACAAGAAACCTTGATATTTTTTAATGATGTTTCTGGGAACCAAAATAAGATCCTGATGCCTGTGCTATAACAACTAAGCTAAGCTATCTATCTCTTGACATCTTTCTGGTTTATATACATATATAAACATATACATCACACACACACACACACACACTCACACACACACACACACTGCTTTTAGTTTCCGTAGAAGGGAATAGTAGCCAAATAAAAAAAATTGTGTTTGTGTGTGTGTGTGTGTGTGTGTGTGTGTGTGTGTATTCACTAGTGCATGCAAAGGCAAGAATAAGTTACCAGATCCCCAGTGAACTGGAGCTCCCGGTGGTTGTGAGCTGCCTGGTTAGAAACTGAACTCAGATCCTCTGCCAGTACAGCGAGTGGTCTGAACTCCTGAGCCATCTATCTGGTTCCCAAAATAAATCTTAAAAATAACTTTCAGGAGCACAGTCCTCATTTTTTCCCATTTGCAATCACAACAACAGGAACCAGTTCCCTTCGCTGCCACTGGAGTTGTAGGTCTACAAATGACTAGAGGGCTGATTTGTGAAACAAGTCACCCAGCGTCCGGAAATTTTCATCAGACTAAGTTGTCAGTTGTGTTGAGGCTATAGTCTGTCAACACATCTCAGAAACTTTACTCAGTCTTTTTGTAGTGTGTGCTGTGAGTTGGCAAGCGTGGCCCACTTAGCTATGTTCCCAGCCTGGTGTGTACTTTTTAACTCATATTTTTGAAAGACTTAGATAAACAAGATAATTACTGTTATGCAATTAATTGGTAGTAGGGCTATTATTCTTCATATGGATACATACACATATCCTACATACACTTCAATATTTTATATAATTAAGTTAATTAATCCAACATATTCTACCCTTTAAGTGCTAATTATTTTCCAATGCAAAACCTTCATTTCCTTCCTACTGACAGGCAAGAAACAGACAACAAGAAAAGAATCCTGATTGCCTTTAGATTGGATGTTCACATCCAGCCAGTTTACGTTAGAAAGCTTGGCACTTCTCAGTCAGTATCATTTATTTTATTAAGCACTAATTAGGTAGGACACTCAGTGCTCAGTGTTTTCTGGCAAGGAGAGACCTTACCTCCATCTATCCTTGGGGATTAATTATCAGGGATGCATCCAGAGAAGTATAGCATCGAGGAAAAACTGCCTTTTAAAAAAATGATTCTCGTGGAATGAGCGACAGAAAGGAGGCCAAGCAATGAGAATAGAAGAGAAGAAGCCCAGGGAAAGAGTGGTGCAGTCTAATACTTCTACCTATCTACCTTGTCCACAAGATAGAAGAAAAGGTTGAGAAAAGGCAACGGCATCTACGAAAAGCCAAGTCTCTGCCCTGCTTTTCAATTTAGGGTGCTGGAAACTGGCCCTATAGTCTGTTAACACATCTCAGAAACTTTACTCAGTCTTTTTGTAGTGTGTACTACGAGTTGGCAAGCATGCCCCACTTACCTATGTTCCCAGCCCGGTGTGGCCACCAGGTCAGGGTCTAGGGCTACAGATGTGAAGGAGAATGTGGCTGTGTAGCATACCAGGATTAGAGACACTCAGATCATATGTTCTGTTTCCTTTGGCTCCTGGAAGTGGAGGCAGGCTTACACCTGGCTAAAGGGCTGCCCAGAGGCTAGCCAGAGGAGTTAAGTTTCAAAACAGAGGGCAGAGGGAGTGGGGTCCAGAGACTGAGTCCTGGTGGGGAACATGAACACAGTTCCAGGAATCTTATCAAGCACCCAGCAGCAGGTGCAAAGACAGGTGGGAAACCACCATAAATTCAGGTTTTATCCTTAAATGGCACCAATCGAAGTGTGTATGTGCAAATGCATGTATTATGTGTGCGTCTGCCTGCATGTATGCCTGTGTGAATGCGTGTATGTGTGCGTGCATGCGTTTATGTGTAGTGTGTGTATTATGTATGTATTGTATGTGTATTGTGTGTTCATGCATGTGTACCTGTGTACATGTGTGTATGTGTGTATATTGGATGTGTGTGTTGGGGGTGAGTGCATGTGTGTGTGTGTTGGAGTCCAAATGATGCAATCACAAAGCTATCTTGTCCAAATGCATCCACTGAAGACTCCATGAGCTGAGTCTTCATATGAAGCTACACAGTAACCTCAAAACAGAGAAGCAATCTGTGGAAGAAAGTGGAAGATACCTTAAGATCCACCATTTCCTGGAGAATAAAAGACACATCTAAGACCTAGAAAATGATGATTCAAAATCTAGTCTGTAACAGTTCTTACCTAAGCCCAGCAGGTTGGAGTTAAAAAATAAAGTGTGTGTGTGTGTGTGTGTGTGTGTGTGTGTATGTATACTTTTATATAATACATATATATATTATATAATATATATTATATTACCTATGTGCTATGTCATATTTTCTGGAACTGTACTTCAGGCCAGTTATGAGCTGCCATGTTGATGCTGCAAACTGAACCCAGGTCCTCCGAGAGAACAGAAAGTGATGACAACCACTGACTCATAACTCTGTCTCCTCAAGGTGCCTTTTAAAATGATAAAGCAAGTGTTGAGAGGTACCTAATCGTATTTAATTAGGCTATAGAAAGGTTAAACAGGCCAGGTACTTTATTTTTAGGGGAAAAACATACACTTTTAGCAAAGAGTTAATTTCGTGCGCTTGCAATAGTGACACCTCTGCTGAATTGGGGTAATCATTTAAATATGATGATAATTTCTAAGGGATAAGACAAGGTCCCGATCATAGATTTAGCTCTGTGTGGACTTTGTAAATTCTGTAGAGGTTTTATAAGCTTATTGTTGAGTTTACCATTTAATCTGTTGACTGAGTTTATCACTGAATTTACGAGCTTCTCTCTGTCACTAGACATGTGTGTAGCTGTAGCCAATGAAGGGAAACCATTTGCAGCCAGAAAAAAAGTTATAGTCTGCTGGCATCACATTGGGGCCATTTCTTTGCCATTGGACATCGAGTTCTAGAAAACTGTGAATAAGAAAGTGCTAGAAGAGTTAAAACTCCATGTCAAACAGCAAACTTTTTTTTCATAAAAATAAGGTTCAAGAATCCTCTTCAAAATCCTCTTTGTGCTTCCATTAGTAGGTGGGTGCACATAGGTATTAATATCATAGGGTATTAGTGCACCGCTGTGTGGGACAGGGATTTGGGATAGTGGATAAGCAAATCACTAAGTAAATAAACTGAACACAAGTGATTCTTGAGAGCAAATGTACATTCAGTTAAGAGCCTGAATAAAAGGGCACTGAAATGGGGCATTTAAAAGTAGTAACCCCATAGGAAGTTTGTAAAGTGTTTCAATAACTATAGCTTCTCTTTCCATTAGCATGTATAATGGCTGCCGCCTTAGGGACCGAGATGCCCATGAGAGCCAAAACACTTGGATAAACTGCTAGTGCAGTGCATTCTGGTGTGAGTGGAGTCTTGCTGGACATTGGAAAGACACCTAAACCCATCAATATAGTAACAGACACAATGACATAATACCCAGGTCCACATGTATTTCTGTCTCGATCCACTCTACTAAAGATGCTTCTGAATCAAGATTAAAGATGCTTGGGTAGAACACAATGTTTTGGCTTCATGGTAGGTTAGCGTGCAGGTATCATTTAGCCACTTGGAAGTGCTTCAAAGCAGAACCAGATCGAGAATGCTATTTGTCCTAGTTAGTAATTTTAATAATAGTTAATAACTTTATTGTGTTAGTCAGCTACCTTAATGCACAGAAAATATCACCAGAGGGAAAAGGAAGAGTTTCTATACCAATTATGGACTTGTAAAATGCCCAGAAGATTGCACTCTACTTCTAGTGTATGTCACAGGAACATTTAGGCAAAATCTTAAGAACTCTTAAATGATATATTTCCATCAAATTTGGCTTTTACCGAAATGCTTTTATTTTAAAACATGTTCACTGTCTTCTTTTTCTAACTTTATTTTTTTATTGGATTTTTTTAAATTCACATTTCAAATGTTATCCCCTTTCCTGGTTCCCAGACATACCCTCTCCCCTTCTTCTGTAAAGGTGTTCCCCTCCCCAAGCACCACCCCTTCCCACCACCTGACATTCCCATATATTAGGGGATCCAGCCTTGGCAGGACCAAGGGCTTCTCCTCCCATTGGTGCCCCAAAAGGCCATCCTCTGCCTCATATGCAGCTGGAGCCATGAGTCTGTCCCTGTGTACTCTTTGGATGGTAGTCCCTGGGAGCTCATATATGGTATATATGGTTGGTTGGTATTGTTGTTTTAATGGGGTTGCAAGCCCCTTCAGCTCCTTCAATCCTTTCTCTAACTCCTCCAATGGGAACCCCATTCTCAGTTCAATGGTTGGCTGCTAGCATTCGCCTCTGTATTTGTCAGGCTTTGGCAGAGCCTCTCAGGAGACAGCTTTATCAAATCAGGCTCCTGTCAGCATGCACTTGGCATCAGCAATATTGTCTAGGTTTGGTGGCTGTATGTACATGGGCTGGATCCCAATTAGCACAGAATAACAGAGTTTCATATGACCTCAGAAACTTATATTTAATGAAGGATTTGTCTGAAAAGTAATCTGGGCGATATAAAACAAAAGTCAATTCACTGTGGCTCTATTATAACTCAGCTGGATTTGATTAGTTTTATTTATGCCTAGTTAACACCCACATTCCAATATAGTCTACAAAATGCATTAGATCTGAAATTGTTTGAAAACAAGATGCTACAGGGTTACGGCACAGACTGAGAGGAGCAGGAAGGCCGAATTCCTTGGCACCTGAAATGCAGTTTTGTTTGGATAAGGGTTGCTACAGAGAAGCTTACCTTAGGGTATTCAGATCTGAATATCCTCCTGACGTAGCTAGGTGGGTTCGAAAGTCTGCATCACGTATGAGGGGTCTATGACCCCCCCCAGAGAGGAGAAGGGATGTGACTGTGGAGGAACAGGGTCCAATGATGCCTCCACAAATCCAGGAAATGTCGTAGGCCCAGGAACTGGAAGAGCGAAGTCAGTGCTTCTTCCCTATGACCTCTGGTGTAGCCCCACTGACAGCATGACTGTGAATTTCTGTCCTCCAGAACCACCGTGGCTAATTTCGTGGGACTTTCTTAGTGTCACAATAGAAAACAAATATATGCTATTTTTATTTTTCCTTGAAACTTAAATCATAATAATTAAGGAGACTCTGATGTGAATGAGAGTACACTCTTTAAACAAACATTTTCATAAACTCTCTCTCCCTGTGTGTGTGTGTGTGTGTGTGTGTGTGTGTGTGTGTGTGTGCATGTGTGTGTGTGTGTGTGTGTGTGTGTGTGTGTGTGTGTGTGTGTGTGTGTGTGTGTGTGTGTAGCACGTCTCCTTAATAACCCTGGAGATAAAGGTAAAGCTTCAGTGAAAAGCCTATTTTGCTCTCTAGAAAAGTATGATAGTGTGTAGTCGTTATGATATGCAGTGCTGTTAATAAGCCTGAGACCGGAAAACAGTATTAAATACATAGGTGGTGTTTTGAATGGAATAAAGAAGTGAATAATTCAGCAACTCAGTTTGCCCTGCCCACAAACTCCTTTGTGAGGGGTCATCCATTGGAGCTAGAAGGTGGTTACCTAGCAAGAGCCACACATTTTGGGTTACTTTTTAAAAAATTTAAAAACGAAGACATGAAGTTGGAGAGAGTAGTGATGTCAGAGTGGATCCAGGGGGAGTTAGGGAGGGGATTATCTGATGCAACTCATCAAAGTGTATTATAGGACATCCTCAAAGAATTGATACAAATATTTTTGAAGAATTAAATATAAATGTTTCTTTGATTTACATCTTCTAGTATCATACAATTTAGATAACCCCATTCACACTTTTAGTCACATTAAATTCTATCATCTATTATATCTGTTTATCTTATCTATCTTTTCTATCTATCTATCTATCTATCTATCTATCTATCTATCTATCTATCTATCTATCTATGTTGTATAATATTGTCCATTATGCATCTTGCATATTTTGGAGATTCCCAACTCCAAATCCACAGAATTCTACTCTATCCTTATTTGGGAAAAAAATCATATGCAGTATTATAATGTGGTAAAAATGCTACTTTACAATAGACTTCTGGCTTATTTTTTCAATGTTTAACTAAAATGGTCATTATTTTGCAAAATTAATTTTAAACTCTGATTTCAATTTTCTTTATCTGCTCCTCATAACATGGGCAGAGATTCACTTCCTGGCATGCTTATTCACTGTGTATTCTATTTGTAATTCTTCATTCCAAGTGAGTGAGAAATATTAAAGATGGCTAAGAATTTAGCTTATAACCCCTCTCATTCTCATTCTCCTCCCTCCCTCCTCCCCCTCCTCCCTCCCTCCCTCCCTCCCTCCCTCCCTCCCTCCCCCCCTCCCTCCCCCCCTCCCTCCTGTCCCTCTGCTATTAAATCTTTGCAGAGCTAGGTTCCAGGAAGCTTACCATGGTTTTGATCCATTTCCTGTCTTTATTACCATGCTCATACTGAAGGGGAATGCTTTAGCTCAACCAGCTGCTGGATGGCCAAGAATAGTAAATTACTCTAACGTTCTTTTTTTTTAAAGCAGGATTTCCTCATTTCTCACAACTCTTTGTTTCTACTTTAAATTAGTGTCCTATAAATAGCCTCTTGTCCAATGTCTACTTAGTTCTCCAAAGAGTAACCACAAAGAGAACCCCCAGCATGTTGGTCTCACGATCTATTTAAAGCTGTGAACAGTTTTTGGTGTGTGTTTTACAAGTGTACCCTCTGCAGTCCTGTGCAGTTATGTACCTTCTAGTGCAATGGCAGAGCCAGAGGAGGATTGCGGGTGCCCTGCTCCATCAGTCTCTGCACTGTTTATTCCCTAAGATCCATTCTCTTACTGAACTGGATCGTTAAGTCTTGCTGGGCTGATGCTACAGGCTACAGGCAAGTATATGACCACACCTGGTTTCCTTTGTGGATACCAGAGAGTCAGACTTGGGTTCTTGTGATTTTTCCCCACTGTGCTATATCACCCCTGCCTGTGTAGAAATCTTTTATAGGAAAGACATCCTGATCTGGTATAGAGTCTTCTGATACACTAATCATCTGATAACAAATGAATCAATCCAGATAGAAGAAAGGTCGGTCATCCTCTATCTTTCTGGCAAAACCATTACACTCCACTGAAATTATCTTTATCCTTTCCTGAAAGGTCATGAGTGACATTTCACATGTAAAATCAGCTCTTCAAAATTTCAAAGTTAACTCTGATATGGTGGCTAAGCAGTGCATTGTTGGTATCAACAAAAACATTTTTGACTTAATAATGAAGCAGTTATGAAGCTTGTGTGTTTTTCTTTTCTATTGCTGTTCTTCATTTTTTCATTTTTTATTGGTTATTTTATTTATTTACATTTCAAATGTTATCCCCCTCACAAGTCCCCTATTTCTTCCCTTCCTCCCCTGACTCTATGAGGGTGCCCCCATACCTGCCCCACCTCAGCACCCTAGCATTCCCCTATCCTGAGTCATCAAGCCTCCACAGGACCAAGGGGCTCCCCTCCCATTGATGCCCAATAATGCAATCTTCTGCTATATATCCATGGGTACCCTCCGTGTACTCGTTGGTTGGTGGTTTAGTCCCTGGAAGCTTTGGGGGTGTTAGTTGTTTGATATTGTTGGTCTTCCAATTAGGTTGCAAACCCCTTCAGCTCCTATAGTCCTTGCCCTAACTTCTCCATTAGGGTCCCCATGCTCAGTTCGATGTTTGGCTGTGTACATCCACATCTGTATTGGTCCGGCTCTGGCAAAGCCCCTTAGGGGACAGCTATAACAGGCTCCTGTCAGTAAGCACTTCTTGGCATCAGTAATAGTGTCTGGATTTGGTGTCTGCAGAACCCTGAGATACCACCTCATACCAGTCAGAATGGCTAGGACCAAAAACTAAGGTGCTAGCAGATGCTGGTGAGGATGTGGAGAAATAGGAACATTCCTCCATTGCTTGTGGGATTGCAAGCTGATACAACCACTCTGGAAATCAGTCTGGCAGTTCCTTAGAAAATTGGAAATAGTTCTACCTGTGGACCCAGCTATACCACTTCTGGGCATATACTCAAAAGATGTTCTACCATATAACAAGGACAAATGCTCTACTATGTTCAAAGAAGCCTTATTTATAATAGTCAGAAGCTGGAAAGAACCTAGATGTTCTTCAATGGAGGAATGGATACAAAAAATGTGGTACAGTTACATAATGGAGTACTACTCAGCTATTAAAAACAATTATTACATGAAATTCACAGGTAAATGGATGGAACTTGAAAATATTACCCTGATTGAGGTAATCCAGCCACAAAAGAACACACATGGAGTGTACTAACTGATAAATGGACATTAGCCAAGAAAAAAAAAAGCTCAGAATACTCACGATAAAACTCACTGACCATATGGAACCCAAGAAGAAAGATCACACCAAAGTGATCTGAAGGGGGAAAGGGATCTGGGAGGGAGAAAGGAGGGGACCAGAACAATGGAGGGCAGTTCAGATATGGGGGGAGAAGGGGGCGGGGAGTATAGAGGGTCAGGAATTTGAAAGTAGGTGTGTAGCAGTGGGGGAGGGGGAACTGGAGGCAGTCACTAGAAAGTCCCCAAGGCCAGGGACCCAAGAGGTTCCCAGAACACATCAGGGAGGACATTACTGAAATTACCAACAGAGGAGAGATAGAATCTGTAGAGAATACATCCATTAGACAGGCACGGCCTCTAGTTGAGGGATGGGGCCACCCATCCACCTCAAAAATATTAACCCAGAGTTCCTCCTCTCAAAAGGAAGTTCAGGGACAAAGAGTGGAACAGAAACTGAAAGAAAGGGCATCCAGAGACTGCCCCACTTAGCAAGCCTGTGTTTTATGTGGTCAAATGAAGAGAAATGCAAGAGTTTTTATTAATCACAATTATTAGAATAAGTTCAAGTTTGGGAAGCCCCCATGGAGCACATTGTCTAGTAGGATAACACTTTGTCATCATGACCCAGTTCAGAGCTTTTGCTGGTTATTAGTGCCTTTCTACTAGACGGAGAATATGGAGATAGAGGGCTTTGTTAATAAGACCTTTTCACAGGCTATAAACCCCATAGACTCATGGAAAGGATTTTAAAGCAAAAGTGATGGGAAATGGCTGTTATGTAAAAATTCAGTCATTAAAAGTCTTATGGGAGGGGTTGGGGTTATATTAATGGTGCAGTGGGCACAAGGAGAAAGAAAGGTGGTGTTGGTGCAGGAACATTGGTAGATGACTTGGGAGTTTCTAGGTACAAAAACTACCTAAATCCCTCCTTATCAAATATCTTTTAGGAGCCCCACACTGTGACTGGCTCTACCCAGGGTTACTAAAGACAGCAGGATAAACACACAATATGTGAATTGTTCCATTTTATCTACTAGACACTTAGTAAATAGACCAAGGAACTGACTTACATGACTCAGAACTCTTTCACAAGGTAATTTTGGTCAGAATGTTAAATGTGATTAGACATGATCAAGGTCTTCTAGGTCAGAGGACATGGATTGGTCCACTGTCCACTGACAGAAAAGAGATGAAAGTGCTGGATTGTGTGGGGTGCTGGTCAAGGACTCACATTGGATGCAGGTGAGTTTTATCTCATTATGGGTTTGAGAAAGCGTATATTACAGGACTTCTTATCTCCACTGGAAATGTGTTTGGATTTTCAAAGCAAAGAGGGTTTGGCTATTGGAGATATACAGAGAGAGTAAAACTATCAGGTGTTTGTGAAGTGGTTTGAATGAGAATTGTTCCAAATGTATTTGAATGTATTTGAATGCCTTGTCTCCAGTTGGTTGAACTGTTTATTTGGGAAGGATTAGAAAGTATGACCCTGTTGGAGTTGATGTGTTGCTGAAAGCATACTGTGAGGCTTCAAAAGCCCTTTTCACTCCTAATCAATCTCTCCCTCTCCCTCCTCCTCTCCTCTCCTCTCTCCTCTCCTCTCCTCTCCTCCTCTCTCCTCTCCTCCCTCCCTCCCCTCCCCATCCACCCCCCTGCCTTGTGGTTGTGCAAGCTCTCAGCTAACTGCCCCAGTGACATACATACTACCCTGTCTTCTGCCTTTCTCCCACCATGACAGTCTCTAACCCTGTAGAACTCTAAACCCCAATTTAAATTTTCCACTCTAAGTTGTCTTGGTCATGCTGTCTTATCATGGCAATAAAAACGTAACTAAGTGTGTTGCCGTGAATCTCTGATTCAATGGTGATAAAGTATCAGAAAAGTCTGACATTGTAGTCATACGGAACACTTCATCAGAAGAGTCAAACTATAAAACCAAAGGGGCATGCAGACAAGGTAAAAAGCAGAAGAGTTTTAGAAGAAGTTTGATGAGTCATGGGTGAGCTCAGACAAAAAGATATATTTTACTCAATAGCTAGTTCGACACAGGAGTATAAGCACCAGGAACATCCTGTTGTTGCTTTAACATGTATGCATAGCGTATGAATATATGGGGTCACATATATGTTGTTTTATGCATGTGTGTGTATATATGTAGACCAAAGGATGATCTCTGGTGTCTTTCTTGATCATTCTCTACCTTATACATCGAATAAAGGTCTCTTACTTGAACCCAGAGTTCCCTTCTGACTTATGCAGCTAGTTGATGGACAGCTTGGTCCTCAGGGATACCCAGTCTTCACTTCCTATACTGTGGGGTTATACACACACCACCAAAAAACAGTTGGATTTATCAAATCAGCAGGCAAGAAGTGATGAGTCTGAATAAAAAAAATTCAAGATGGCCTTTTTTGCTTAAGAAGGGCCTCCCCTAGTCTCACAGGGGCTCTTTACCCAGGTGTGAAAAGGAATGGGATTAAATTCCATAATGTAACTACTTTCTAAAATTAAAACAAAATCTTATTAGTGTACCCTAACCTTGTAATAGGTATTCCAATAAAAAGGATACCCAGGAGACATTCAACCCAATACAACCTGACAGATATTCATTTTTCTTTCCTATGCTTGTGTTGTTTCATCTTGAAGATGATGAGAACACCAACCCTGGAATAAACTGACAACTCTGAATGCTTCACAGGGAGTTGTTTTTCCGTGCCATAAATAGTTGACATATTTATTTAATAGTATTTATTTATTTAGTGTGTTGTATGTCTACATATGTTATGTGTGTATATATGTATGTGCTAAATTAATAGATGGACAGATTACCATTAATATTTAGAAAATCATTTGAGTCTGGCTTATTTGCATATCGAGCATTGGGTTTTTTTCTTTCTGTTTGTTTTAAGCAGTGGCATTAAAGATGAATAATCTTGACCTGAGAAAGCCAATAAGTCATATATTCAGAGAACTTAAAAGGTAGCTAAGCTTTCATAAATTTGCATTTCATGGAGAGATAAGAAAATGTATTTCATGAAAATGTATATTTTAAAATTTTTATTGTGCATGTGTTCGCATGCATGTATAGTTGTGGTACACACACATGCGTATGTGTATATGTGGTATATGTTTGGATGTGTGCATAGGCACTCGAGCCTGTGCATATGCAGTGGACAATGAGGGCATTAAGCATCTTCCTTTATCATGTTCTGTCTTACTCCCTGGAGACTGGGTCTCTCAGTAAACCTGAGCAAGGGTAGTGGTCAGTAAGTCCCAACCACCCTCCTGCTTTTGCCCCTATACCATTAATTAGCCTTGCAAGCACATGTGGAACCACACTCAGCGTTTTAAGAGTGCTGGGATCCAAATTCAGGTCCTTATACCTGGACAGCAAGTGCCCTTACCCACTGAGCCATCTGCCCAGCCCCAAGCAGACACTGTTTCAGCACATGCATAGTGATGCTTCCCATTTCCCCAGGATAAGTGGGCCAATCAATGTCACTGCAGTCTAGTGAATAAGTATGACACTCTCTTGACTTGCTGGGCTTAATAAAGAGATGATTAGATTCTATCTCAAGATCGCTAAAAATGATTGATTAACTTTCCCGTTAGGAAACTGGCTTGGAAGAGTATGTGGCTGATAGCTTGTTTTGCTAGTGTGTGAACTGTTGCTTTGCTACAAGCTTTTAAACACCCATTGTGAATTGCACTTCTCATTCAGGAATGTGTACAGATCAATGGCCCTACTTATGTAGCCTACTGCTTTGAGACTAGGCAATAAAAACTCAGCATGTAGTATTAACTCAACGCTTCCATGGGACAGAAACTGAACTTTGTCTAGACAAGACAACAGCACCAACAACAATGACAATGACAACAAACAAGTAATTGCCCAATTTGTTTGTTTTCCTTTGCCATGAAGGTGTCAGGGTTTTTCTCATTGAAGGTTTCATAGTACTCAGGTTTTCCTGTGCCCCTTCAGTCACCAGAACAGTTCTCTTCAGCACAGTCTGATGATGCCCCAACAGTCCTAAGGATTTCTACTTTAAATTCTATAGCGAGCATGAAAATTAATGCACCATTTGACAGACAGCACCTTGGACATGCTGAAATGCTCATCTTGAATATGATTAGTATCTGAAGCTTCATGAGTAATGGTGTCAAGCTTTGTAATGTGAAGGCTACTTGGAAGAAAGGTAAATGCATGAACTCATTTATTTATAAAAAGGAGATACAGTTGTTTAAAAATAATTTCATTGGCTGCTGTGTATGTATATATTGTGTGCTTCTCTCTCTCTCTCTCTCTGTGTGTGTGTGTGTGTGTGTGTGTGTGTGTGTGTGAGAGAGAGAGAGAGAGAGAGAGAGAGAGAGAGAGAGAGAGAGAGAGTGTGTTTTCCATTTTGGAACACTTGCCCAGCTGGGTGATCCCAATACTGCAAACAAGAAAAACAAAACAAAACAAAACAAATCCTAAGGGGCCATCTATCTGAGGTCACTCGGTCACTCATCAGATAAGAGATCTTATTGTAAAATCTGAAGACCTAAATTGAATTCTCTGAATGCTCCTAAACTTGAGAGTAGAGAGCTAGGTCCACAGCATTGTCCTAATAGTATTTTAAGTCTCTGTTTAATGCAACTGTATTTCCTCTGATTCTCATATGTATCATGACGTCTGCACTCATCATGCACATGCACACATGTGTGCACAAACACGTAAATTAATTTTAAAAAGTCATTAAATTTAGTACTAGTTGAAAAGGAATACAGGTACTTAGCATTTCCTCTTCTGCATCCACAAACAGACTAACATAGACACACAAGCATCATACACACACACACACACACACACACACACACAAGCACATAAGCACAGATACACACAGGTATACATCTATAAGCATTCTGTTCCCTTACTTTGCACATGCTTTTTGCCTGGCTACCTACACAATGTATGTCACATGGTTCACACCTTCTTTTTGTGAGAGCAAAGGACTGAATGTCACAACCTATAAAAAAGATCACAAACTCAGATGGTGGGCACTGCTTTCCAATTTCAATATACAACTGCAGGTCCTCTACTTAAAAAATATGTTAAGCAGTCAATAAGACATGCTATTCTTCAATTGCATTAAACAGAGACTTAAATTCTATTAGGAACAACCTGGAAACTTGCCAAGTATCACCATTGGGAATGATAAAAACACAGTCCCTTCCTTTATTAATGGATTCTTTTTGCTACACTTCTCAAACTACTTGATCATGTGAAGCTTTAGCAGTGGTCTAATGCCAGTGTGACTGTTACATTTCTGCTTACATAATCAGATGAATATTCTTTATATATAATTCACTCAAAAATTACCTCTTTGTGCTGGATGCATGTCAGCCTAAAATTGCTCATGCCCTGAATATTGTTGTACATTGTCAGACTAACTTCCTCTCTTAAAAATGTCTTTGTTAGCTCATTGCTTCTACTTACCTACTTATGGCCCTATATGGTAGCTCAGCTGCTTGCAATCATCCTTGCTTCTTAATAATTTGACTGTATCAGCTGAGACCGGCTTCACTGTGTATGATTGGTGTCCAAGAAGATGTCACAAGCCTGCAGTATCACTTTAGGGCAGGTGAGATGGCTCAGAATGTGAAAACATTTACTGCATAAGTCTGAGTTCAAGCTCTGGAAACCTGGAAAGAATGGATCCCCAAATGCCCTCTGAAATTCACAGGTCCATCATAACACATGTGCCAACACACACAAACACAGACACACACAGAGACACAGACAAACACAGATATACACAGACAGACACACCAGGAGACATACAAACACATATGGAGATACACACACAAACACATGGAGACACACACATACACACACACACACACAGAGAGAGAGAGAGAGAGAGAGAGAGAGAGCGAGAGAGAGAGAGAGAGAGAGAGAGAGAGAGAGAGCATTTAAAACAGAAACATGTTAATCAAATAAGAGGTCTTTCTTGTCAATAGTGTAGAATGATATAATTTGATAATATGCACTGAACAATTTTAAGTCTTCTTGATATTTAGTTTCTTATTCATTGCTGTAGCATCCTTTTTGCTTTGGTTCTGTTATTTCTCACTGTATTTTAAATAAAGAGCTGAAACCTACACGGATGTTTAAAAATCCCTGACATATACATTGTCCACACTTACAAAATCAGATTAGTATGATTCCTTCTTGGACATAAGTATTTATATAAAGCATACACAAACTCTCCCTCTAGCCCATGAATGTTTATACACACAAATAGTAGCTTTTACTTGTACACTTTAGAAAGGTTTTCTGAGGGCTAGAAAGATGGCTCGGCAGTTAAGAGAACAGATACCTCTTGCAGAGGATCTGGATTCAGTTCCCAGCACACACATGATGGCTTACATCCATGGTAACTCCAGTATAGGGGACTTGATACCGTATTCTCCCCTGCCTCCACCGTACACATATGGAGCACACACATATACTCAGACATATAAATGAAATGACTATTAACCAATCTTTCATGGCAATCTCAGTTTGTGAGTGCTGGGCAGAAGCAATTTATAATGAATACAATAATTGTTATTATTAAATAAACTTAACAACTATAAGAAAATAACCATTTTCTTAGAAATTGGTATAAAAGTAATCATTCTATTCTAAGATAACATGGAGTAGGAAACCTTTGTTGTTGTTGTTTTTGTTGTTGTTGTTTTTGTTGTTGTTGTTCACTTTTGTTTGTTTCTTTTGTTTTTTGAGACAGGGTTTCTCTTGGAAGCCCTGGTTGTCCTAGAACTCAGAGATCCTTTTGCCTTGGGAAACCTCCTTATGGTTGATGCAAGGCTGCTTCTAAAGGTAAATATGTGTAACCATAAACTAATAAGGTAGAAGAGTCAGCTCTACATTATTTTTACCTTTTTTTAATTTTTTTAAGACAATTTTATTTTTAATCATGTGTATGTGCCTATGTGGGGTTAAGTGCATGTGAGCACAGATATGAATGGAATCCAGAAAAGAACATCTGCCCTCCTGGAGCAGAAATTACAGATGCTGCGAGCCTTTGACATGTGGGTGTTGAAACTGAATTTGGGTCCTCTGGAGGAACAGCATGTGCTCTTAATTGTGGAGCCCTTTCTATCCGCTTCGCTTCATGTGAGTTTTTGAGATAGGATCTCTTGTAGCTCAGGATGACCTGGATCTGCCCATGTAGCTGAGGAAGCCCTTGAACTCCTGACCTCCCTGCTTCTGCTTTTCAACAAATAAGATTTTACATATAGGCCACCTGACTTGTTCATTTTTAAGATACTTAAAACATTTTGCTAAATGTAGTTGGCAAGAAAAAGCATGGGTGGTGTTAAAGGTGATTTTTTTCATTTCTTGCTTAACTGTTCAGATTTACATTAATACTAATTTTAAGATACTATCCATATCGCGGACTTTCCTAGAAATATTTGAACAATGGCAAATACAATTATTTCCTGTTCAATCTAAGATCACACATTGGCATCATGGATTCCATCAGTAACTGCACATTAAAAGTCGCTGGGGAGGACATGATGCACTGCACGAGCAGGCGTGACAGGGACTAGGCTAGGGTGCTATAGGCAGAACTCAGGTAGCAAAGAGGCAAAAAATTCCACACCCTGCTTCGGGCTCTTGTTTGCCTTTCAGGACATGCGGTGCTTGTCAGTTCTATCAGCAGAATCATTTAGGCTGTTCTAGTACTGTCTATGAAATTGAGCATGATCTTGAACTTCTGGTCCTCCCTCTTCTACCTCACAGGTGATGGGATGCCATGCTGGGGACTGAACCAAAGGAGTGACACATGCTAGGCAAGTACTCTGCAAAAGTGAGCCACAGACCCTGCCACTTAGCAGGCCTTATCAAGAGACTTCACCTCTTACCATCCTTTGCCTTCTCGCCCACAATAACACGGGCTTAATTATGGCTACAACTTGCCTACTGATTCTTAGAATCCCACTGATAAAGATTTGATTCACTTTCGGTTTCTAAATTCCATCAGAGTTCAGGTCTGAATGCCCAAGTCTTCACTGAACTCTGTCCATCTCTACACTGAGTGACAGACACAATTCACTGATATGTGTGTGTGTGTGTGTGTGTGTGTGTGTGTGTGTGTGTGTGTCTGTGTCTAGAGACACATTTTTAAAAACAAGTATTGGATTGAAACAAGATTTAATCAGCTTCTAACAGAGAGAGAGACTTCTAAAGTTACATATAAATTTATAAATTTTAGGGAGAATATCATAAATATAGAATGGCCAGTAAAACAGTGAAAAATCAAAGTAGAAATCCACGATAATTTATTTAATAACATATTCCAAACTAATGGACCTATGTAGCCCTTTCCTTATAGCCTAATTCTTAATAAGACAGTAAAATGTGAATGCTGTGAACCCTACATTACTGTAAGTGTGGAGAGGGACAGGAAGTGGGGAAAGTGGGCCAGTGGCATCTGTCTACCAGGTCCCTACTCATGGACAGTGTAGCAGTAGCCACACGATATGATCATAGTACCTAGGACTGTACCCCAAGAGCCATTATTCTCAACAATCTCCTGCCCAACCACCACTGCTCTCTTCATGGAAAACCCCACCCATTCTTAAACTACTAAAAAAGCAAACAAGAAGGAGAAAGCACACACAGAAGCCACAGATAACAGCCTGACCGGAATTAAAATTCAGGTGGAATTTACATGTAAACTACTCACTCGATGGCTGTTAACACAGGCGGGTGCAGCGGTGGACGGACCAAGCACTCTGGCTGCCTCAGGTGGTTTATAATTAACGTGGACAGGGGACAAGCCATGGCTCTCTGGTGTGAGTGAGAGCCCTCAGGTTGGCAACAGCTGAACTACAGACATAGACATAAGGCGTGGGGTCATGAGCTTGGCTCCCTCACCCTCTTCGTTATCAGCACTTTCCACCTTGGGAACAAATCATGACTCATGTGGAAAATGCCACTCATTATGAACTACTGAATTTTGTTCAATGCAAGTCCAGAGGACAATATTGGATGTTTGTTCATAACAAGACACATTTTGTATTCATTGCTGAGTGTGGGGTTAGGAAAGTGAAAGTTAAAGCCCTCTTGGCCCTTCATTTTACAATGTGGTTTAAATTCTACCTCTTTCTTCCCTGTTTCCTTTCCTGAAAACAAAAGTTTTAAGTACGGTAGCAGCCCAAACTTCATAATAAATAAAACATAGATCTCTTGCTTATAATCTCTGGTAGGCTTTTAAAAAGTCAATGGAGTATTTATCTGTGTACCATTTATCCATCTCTCTGTGTATCACTTTTCCTTTGTGTGTGTGTGTGTGTGTGTGTGTGTGTGTGTGTGTGTGTGTGTGTGTGTGTTTACAGGCCCACCTTCCTCAATGTGGGTATGAAGGTCAAAGTCAGTTTTCTCCTTTTTATGATGCAGGTTTTGGGGACTGAATTCAGCACCTCAGGTTTGGCCACAAGTGTCTTTACACTCTGAGTGATCTCACCAGACCTATCAGTCTTCTGAGACATAGTTTTAGTATGTAGTCCTGGCTAGCCTGATACTAAACTACAGAATCTAAACTGGCTGGACGAGAAGTCCTTCTGCCTCAGTTTCCATAATGCTGAGGGTTCCAGTCATGCACCACCATGACTGGACCAGTTTTTTTTTTTAAATCTTGGATGACATATTTAAGGTATGTTTGCAATTTGTAACTTGTTGCTTTTTAAAAACGTTAATATTTAAGCCTTGTTAGATAGTTCAGCAGGTAAAGGTATGTATCACCAAGAATGTGAACTTGACCTTGATCTGTGGGACCTACATGGTACAAGGAGAAAACTGACTCTACCACAGGAGCACCATGGTGCGTGAGCAAGCACATAATAATAAATAGCAATATTTACATTTTCCATATTTAAGAAAAGAAATCATGTTATCAATTACAGCATTCTTTAAAAAATCTCCTAAATATAGGATACAGCAAAAAACACTTTCAAAGTCAAGAGATCTGGCTTGTACTTGAAAATAATCCTATGTTATAATTTTGATGATCTCTTTGAATTTCCCAGTAAAGGTTACAGCTATGGGTTCTCTTCAGAGACTGGCTTGAGTCATCCTAATAAAAGCAGCATGGAGTAGACCACAATTATCTCCATTGTTTCTCATAAATAGAGATGTCAAAAAGTTCAATGGCCACTCTAGGTTCCACAGTCCATTGCTGAATGACTTTGAACTTGGAGTTTTCTGGTGATAGGGCCACCATGATGAGCTCATATGCCTTAGGGAAAGCACTGAGCACTCTTCAAGGAGGCCAGTAAACTGCATGCCTATTCTTACTAACTTCTGGAACCCATACTGTATGATAAATTAATATGCTTTATTATGAGCTCCATTACACACACAAGGACATTAAGCACGGAAAAGTTAGATATTTTCTCAGCAACCACAAAGTGGGTAGCTTTGTTGGCTATTCCCTCCACAGAATGACACTGATTCACTACAGGTACACAGCAAGGGAGATAAATGGCCTCTGAGACTTTCATTCAAACGGTCATCTCTGAGAACATATACATACAAATAACCATATACAAACTGAGTGGATGGTACATATATATTTAGGAATACACACATATGTAACAACAATTAAAGAAATGAGGTCATGAATTTTAGGGCAAACAAGGGGTACAGGGGAATATTTGAGGGAAGAAATGGAAGGACAAATGATAGAATTATATCATAATCTAAGATAAATAACTTTAAAAAAACTAGATCTTTGCTCTTTGGAGTGTTTTTCTCTGGTATTTTCTTGACATTAAAAAATGCATCTTTTTATATATTTTCTCACATACATGAAATAATGATATGGACTACAAATTAATCATGCCTTTAAAAATGTATCTTCTAGGAAGGTACCATACAAAACATGTGGTTTTATTAATCAGTATTTTAAAACATGGTAGTTGGAACTCTTTCCCTCTCCCTACTTGTAACTTAGCAGCAAATGGAGCTCATTTTGTACTTTTTTCTTTCTTAGATAGGATCTCATGTCACCTTAGTTGCCCCTGAAGTCACTATATAGCTTAGGATGACTTTGAATTCATGGTTTTTCTGCATCTACCTCCGTAGTGTTAGGATTATGAATGTGCCCTATGTTCCATGATGCCGAGTTTAGGTAGTGTGGGGAATGGTATCCATGATCATGTGTATGGTAGGTAAACACTGTAGGAACTAAGCAACATTCTCGACCTCTAAAACTCAAATCTTATTGCTAGCTCAAAGGTTCACATTCCTTCCTTCCTTTGATTGTCATAGTTATCTTAGGAATTTAGGTGAAGAAGAAATTATTATTTTATGATATTCTCAATTTTTTCAGAGAAACCAAATCTTGGGGAATAGTAGACTAATTGAATGATAAATGAAGCCAAAACTACAATTACTGTCCTCAGAGTACAATTTCCTTCTTATAATGCCATAAATATCATCTGATGTGTGTAAGTGGAAGTACATGGATATCTTGTTGGAATAAAATAGAACTATTTAAAAGTATTAAGCTTGCTGAAATGTAGACCTACCACAATTGTAATTAAATATAAGGTATTACAGAATCAAAAGACAGGACTTTTTAAATTCAGTTAACAGAGATCTAATTTCCTAGTTTGAGGCTTGGTTGTTAAGACAAAAACGGACCAAAAGCAACCTGATAAAGAGAGGATATAGGTTACGGTCTATCATTTAAGGAAAGATAGGCAAGATGCCAAGGCAGGAACCTAGAGGCAGGAACTGAAGCAAAGACCATGGAGAAATGGTACTTACTGGATTGCTAGCTTTTTAAAATATTGTCTAAATCTGCCTGCCTAGGGATAGTACCACCCACAGTGGGCCAGACTCTCTGACATCATATTAACCATGAAAATGCTCCACAGATATGCTCATAGGCCAATGTGATGGAAGCCGTTCCTCAGTTGAGCTTTCATTTCCCCAGATGTGTCAGGTTGACAGCCAAGATCAGCCATCACAGTGCAATACTGATAGTTGTTCTTATTTAATCAGGTTACATGATAGGATATACCTTCATCCTACAATGGATTGAAGCTGAGAGACTAATTTCAGTCATACTTTTTACTAGCAACACTATGGATAAATTAATTATAAAACTATACTTAAAAATATCAACACATAACCATGTAAATAAAGCTGAGTAAAAGTTACCTACAAGTAGAGAGCCTTTGCGTTGTCTATCATGATGGGAAAGAATATGGTTCAGTCAATCCACAGTCCACTGAGCAACTCAGAGCTGAAGTAGATGCCATTACTGGTCATATCTACAAAGATACAAAAGACAATGACAATATCAGTGAATAGACATCAGTAATACCATTTCAGCAATAGGTATCAATAACAGAATAGATGTTTGACAAAAAAATAGCAACTCCCCCCACCAAAATATCACAGGAAGGATCTTCATTTACATACCTCTCTTTTGCCCAGTAGTGTAAAGTACAGCCATGAGAACACATTGTTTATTTAATGTGTAAATTATGACTAAGAATTAAATTTAGTTCAGTGCTAAATATGATTAAGAAATGGGTATAGCAGAAAGTTGCTACAGTGCTTCTGGGAAGATGTAAATTTATCAGTAAGAAACAAAATAAACCAAAAGCAAACATATCATGTGATAAGGATTTGACATGTTCTGAGAATTATGCTAATTCCTGTATATGAAATTTCATTTAATGTTGATAATAAAGCTTCAGTATAGATCACCATCTTGTTTTACAAATTCTAAGGATTAGCTCTCACACCGTTTAGAACACGCATAGCACATGTCATCCTAGACTTGCTTGTGTTGCATGGCCAGGTAGCATGAGTGACAGATCTCAAGACTATCACTTAAGGAGCAAATGACTCCTTTTTGCCCTTGTAGTTCTTTAAGATATTCTATTCCTTAATATTTCTCAATATAGATGTGAATGAAGCTCTCATTTCAGGACAGTACCTAGCACACATAAGTATTTGCTGAGTGAATAAAAAAATATGTGGGACCCACAGTTTTAGGCACTAGCATGCAATTGTCAGAATTTGAATTCCTACTTTTGCCAATCTTGTAATTTATTGGCCAGTGTTATCTTCCTGTTTGAACACACTTCCAAGAAGGAAAACTAGAATGAAGTATTTGAAAAATCATTTGAATGCAATTCAAATATGTTATTCAACAATTACATGTTAGCTGTTTAAATTAGTTTAATTAGAAAACCTCTTCAAAGACTGGCACACTTAAACAATGAAATTTTACCAAGAGAAAACAACACACTCTAGCTCTAGATTAGACAGTAGCTTGGTAATTGACTGAGACACTTTCTCTCATCCTGTAATGCCCAGGGGAAGGACTGCATGAATGCAGGGAAAACTGAAATTACCACAGTGTATAGAACCTCCTACAGGCAACCAGGAGCTGGGAAACTAGGAACAGTTATTTGGGAATAGAGGGAAACAGTTGGCTTGGAGGCTGCAATGATTCTACCCATGAGAAAAGCAGTTTGGCGCTGTGCGGTCCAGAGCAGGGGAGCACGAAGCTCAAGGTCCCTGCCTGGTTCTGCACAGCTTATGAATTAAGAATAGATTTACATCTTTACATTTTTAAACAAGCCAAAATGCTGCTTAAGTCATCTTGACTTCAAATAACAGGCTATATAAAATTTTACTTGGACATGGACACAGATATTTGTTCACACAAGTTCTCTGGCTTCATTCATACTTCCTTGAGAGGACTGTGCCTTTGAGATATAATCTGGCTTGCTAGTCTAAACTGTCCATGCAGGCATCCTTCATGGAATCATCATCAGGGAATTGCCCCCATCCCCAAATGCTCAAGAGGGTTGTAAGAGTTTCATCCATCCTTAAGGGCATGCTCTACTTGTGAGGAAAGAGTGGACCATAACAAGGTGCCCTAGACGGGAGAAAAGCAAGCAAAGCTAGAGGAGAGAATGCACAAAAGGTGGTGTTACATGGGAGACTGAGGATGCGGTCTTCTGTGGAGAGGCCTTTCCAGTTAAAAGGCATCAGATAGTTGTAATAGTTGTCAGAGGACCTGCTTTGTGCTGTCAAGTAAAATGTGAGAATCTGAAGAGAAGATGCCAAGGATCCATCTTCGCTTGCAGAAGTGAGTTAGGCACAGATAATGGAGAAGATGCCCAAATGCCTCCCTATCCAATTATAGCTTGGCTTGAAAGAAACCTTGGTTTGAGGTGAAAAAATTTGGCCCATGGCAAAATTTCCAGCATTTTTTTGTTCATTTTTTTTTGTTTTAGAGTCTTGACAAGTGACGTCATGGTAAAAGCCAACTTCTAGTACCTCTAGTTCAGGGACATTCTAAGTATTCCCAGCGTGGGTGTGCAGGAAATATCCAGTTTGCTTTTAGTCATGTGATCTTCATGGGCTCTGTTCTCTTAGCTCTGCCTCCATTTCTATGCTTCCTCTCTGTTGTCACTACTAAGGCATCTGCTCTGTCTACTATGCGTGGTTTCATTGTCAATGTTCAGGCGTCTCCTGTGCTCCATTCTTAACTTTCACCTGTGTCCTCCCTGAGTAGATTACAAGTTTTGGCTTCAGGCATTCTCTAAGTAACCAGTAAAATAGTTTTCAATTTGACAAAAACCTACCTGATTCAGAATTCTGATACAGGAGGTATAAATATTTTGACACAGTATTTGGTATGTAAATCATTACTATAACTCATATTAATCATATCCTATTATGTCATAGAGTATTTTGTCTACGTTGGAGCTCAGGAGGTAGCATAATCAGTACTTCCCTTAAAAGCATAGAGACCTCAGTTAGATCCAAGAAGCTATGTTAAAATCCAGGAATGGTGGTGTATAATTGTAAGTACAACACTGGGGAAGCAAATAAGTCAAGATTTCTGGGAAAAATGAGACAGAGAGAGAGAGAGAGAGAGAGAGAGAGAGAGAGAGAGAGAGAGGAGAGATCATATACCTACATGCTAATAGGATAATATGACAACTTACAAGAGTAAAGTTCTCTCCTTTGACCATGTAGATCCTGGGAATCAAATTCAAGTCATCAGGAGGCTTGGTGTCAAACACCTTTACCCATTGAGTCATCTCACTAGCACAGTATATAGAATTCTAAAGTCTAGCCATTTCCAGACAGCCAATTAAACTTTTTCTCACTATCACTTTAAGCTGATAATTTCACAGATAATTTGCTAGGTAAACAATAACTAGAAGTTGTTGTTGCAATTTTCTGCTAGTTTTTCAAAGGTCTTGATCCTATTGACCACCACTTTCTCTATTTTTCCCAGATCCAATCTCCAGAACTTTCCACTCAACTTTGTCTTCCTTTGGTTTTGTTTTTTGTTCTGTTTTCAAAACCCAACAAGACCAATTTGTGCAGTCCAAATATTCTCGGATGTGTGATCTTCTATTGGAATGTGGGTGGCTTGTTAATTTTTAACAACAAAAGGGAGAGAGTTAGCACTGTCTAATCTAAACTGTTAGACCTATATAATGGCTTAATACTATAATAAATATGGAGGCCATATTGACATGCCATGTGTCAAGTACAGAATATAAAATACTAAGGGCAGTCTTTGCTGGTAGATTAGTAGTCAGACTGTATGACTGTGGATAAGCTGTTTTCAGTTCCTTGATTTTTCTGAGAGAATGAAGATCATGTGGAATTCAAATGCATGCTTAAAAGAAGATTATATGTATGAACTTCTAAAGTAGTAATATCCAAGACCCTCAGTATGGCCACTCATTTCTTCTCAGAATATGACTAGCATTATTAAAATCTGTTTATTAGTCTCTTTTAACAACTGCAATGGAAACATTTAGAGAGAATTACTGAAGTTTCATTTGAAATGTAGTCATTTGAACCATCTACTTTACTTAAAATAGACACAGTTCACCTTACAGTTTCCCACTCATCAGAAGCAATTACCACGCTATGATGCTGACTTCCTGAGAGCAAAAGTTGAATTATGCCAACATTTTCCGGGTCGTTCTGATTTCTGACTATAACAAATACCCAAGAAGAACATGTTATAGAGAAAAGAGGTTTATCCTGGTTCACAAGTTTGTGATGTCAACTACATCTGTTCACCCTGTTGTTTTTTATTATTATTTTATTTTAGCATATAAAGGTAGTAGAGTATGGCAGTCAAGTGAAAAATAGAAAGAGAATTTGGCTGAGGACTTGTTCTCCTATTTAAGGATACTTCCTCAGTTACTCCAAGACTTTGCACTAAGTTCTGCTTCTAAAAGACTCTAGCATCCCCTAGCAGTACAAGATGTCAGAATAAATCTTCAGCACATGGGCTTATATGGAACACATAACGATGTATCGTTCATGCTATGGTTCAAATGTAGAAAGTCCCGCACAGGCTGTGTGTCTGTCACAGTTGATCCTCATCATGTGGTGCAATTAAAGGATGCTCTGCATCTTCTAGAGATTGGGGCTTAGTTGGCAGGAAGAGGACACTCGAAGACTTTACATTGGTCTGCTTCTGTCTGGAGCTTTGTTCTCTGATTGGCTGAGATGTCAGCAAGCTTCTGTAAGCTGCCACTGTTTCAAATAGGTGATGGTTTTGTAATGAGACCTTTTCTCGTGCCTTCCCTGGCATGGTAGACTCTACCCTCTGAACTGTGAACCAAGATAAATCCTTTCTTCCTTAAGTCACTTCTGTCAGGCATTCAGTCACCCTGAGGTGGAGGGGAGAAGCAGCTAACACACAACTCTGTGTTTTATCAGGGCAAAACTGTCAACAGGATGGCCTGGAAGAGAAACCGCAACCATGAAAGCACATGTCTGGCAAACCTGAGGGCCAGGTAACTCACATAGAAAGCTTTGCGTGGTGTACTCACTCCTAATCACAGAGCCCTGTGGGTGGAGACACGTAGATCCCTAGGATGCAGGAATGACTCCTGAAGTAGGCTTCTGGCCTCCATCAGCATGTACATGTGTACACACACACACACACACACACACACACACACACACACACACACGACCATGTGCACTAGCGTGCACATGAACACATGTATTTACATATGACAACAGAATGTCAATATACTAAAAAGACACTTACATTCCTGCTGGAAAGGGGCAAAATATTTGACCAGAGCAACACTGTGTCTAGAGAGCCACAAAAGGTGAACCTCCTAGAGGACATCTCAATGAGCGCTCATCCCAACTTCAGATGTTCGTCTGAAGGAAGTCATAACTTCCCGCCTCCTGAAACTAACTCATGAAGAAATTGTTTCTTTTTCTTTTTGTTCCTTATTCTTATCACATTATCACAGAACAAAGGCACCGCAAACTGACAGAAGTCTGTGGAATCAAAAGCACCAAGGCACAAAAAGTGACCTTGATTGTATGATTAGGGAGGGAGAAGGATCATTGGGAAATGGAATGGTCTCCTTGTGTGGGAGGGCTTAGCTCTTCCTCTCAGGATTACCTATACCCAGAGTCCCCACTTCATAGATCACCAGTTCAAGTCTATTTAGGGCTTAGGAGGCCAGGAAAATGATGATTCATGAGACATAAATTGCTAATTGGAGCGGGATTTTCTTATACAGAAAGAGTTAGACGAAAGGGTTTCTCCCTCTCTTTGTTAAGATGATAAAAGCTTATTTCATTAGAGATAGTTATAGTAGTTCTTTCCTTCTGCCATGTGGGATATAGAGGTTGAACTTGGGTCATCAGATTTGGCAGTAAACAGCTTTACCCACTTAGCCATCCTGCTGGCTTTTGATATAACTATTTTAGTGCCTGGATGGCCTTGGTAGCTAGGTAGGAAATAATAAATCAAAGTGATAGAAACTCTTCAGGAGAATGATCCAGGAGCAATGAAAGTAGGAGGCATTTCTCAGATTGTTTAAAATTGCACCTGGGAGGAGGGGTTTGGGGTGTGTTTACACTTGTAATGACATAGTTGTCACTTTGTGCTTGTATTTATTGGCTATTAAACTTGAAGAGATCAGCCATACTGAAAATTAAGTCCTATGTATGCTGCTTTCTGGGCTGGTGTTCCAATGTCTGTATCCTTTCAAGTTGAAATCAGGACAGTTAAATTAACTAGACAAAAATCAGTGTGCTTTTTTTCATATATAACTTACAAAACAGAGCATCTCTGTAGTCTCTCTGAATTTTACCTCCAGCTCCAACATTATCTAATTGGGTTGAAACATCCATTTGGCAGGCAGAGGACAAAGGGCGCTCTCCCATCCATCAGAGCTGCGAGTTGGGTGCAGAGGCAGTCAAGCCCTTTTGTTAAGGGGTGAGGAGGAGTTTAGCTAATGCAGAACAAAGGCCAGAAGTTTGAGCAAAGGGCCAGCATGAACAGAGGAAGTAGCTTCCGGAACATGTGCCTTGGGGTAGGGGAAAGGATTAAAAGTCACTTTCAGACCAAGACTTATCATCTTCACTAATTGCACTGAGGACAAGAACTACTTCAATTAAAGGAAAAGATGCTTGCAAAGCCTTCCTGAAAGGCATGGCCATAAGCTCGTTATTTTAGCTAGCATGTGCTTCTGCTTCTCTCTTCCTTTTCTTTCTCTTGCCTCTCCTCTTCCTCTTCACTCTGTTCCCAGTCCAGCTTAGCAACTCCATGGCTACAGTTCATACTGCTCACATGCCTACTCGTGACCAGAACATGGGTCAGTGCTTTACATGTACAAGACTCCTATTCTCACAGTATTCTAATACCGTTAGGATTCCCTGTATTTCCAGAAGCTTCAGTTCACAGTCACATAGACAGTGAGTAGGTCAAAGCTGGAACATGCATGACTCATTGTTTTAAAATAAGATAACCACCCCAAAGGAGAACTACATGTAAATGCAGAAGTCAGTTCAATACAGTACATCTTCATCACGTAAGGGATTATTAGGCTGGGAGAGGTGGAATTTGGAAGTAAAATTAAGTCATCTACCAGACACGCCCCCATCCCCCCCCAAATCTCTCAGTCTGTAAGTGGTGAAGCCTCACTTGGATGTGAACTGAAGCTCTTTCCTTCCACTGATGATACTGGTCAAATAATTAAATTCAGAATGGAATGCTCCTTTCAGATTGCATGGTTGGTCTCATTTAGCAATAATTTACATATGGAAACAGCCTTGTGTGTGTGTGTGTGTGTGTGTGTGTGTGTGTGTGTGTGTGAGGTTTGAAGGGACTTTATCAACAAGCACAAAATACAGTCAAAATAGAAAACAGCTCCCCCCTAGAAAGGTAGCCATGTTCCTTTGTGTCGAGTCTGTCCTACCACCCTAGCCCCAAGAAATGACTTCTGCACTTGCACTTTCTCCCAGAATGCCTTGCAAATGGCATCATACAGATTGAGTCCCTTTATGCTGGGCCTATCTTACTTGAGGTATGAGAATAACATTGCCACAAGCTACAGAAAGGGTTTCATCTCCAGACTCTGCATCCTTTGGTTTGCGTACCCTTGCCCGATGCAATACCACCTGGCAGTGACTGGCGCCTTTTACAGCTGCTTCTAAAAATCAAGGAACACAGAGCCTATGCTCTTCTATACAACTAGCTGATTATTCTGCATGTATAAATTCCATTATACTTTTTTGTGCCTGACTGCTAATTTATGCAAATTTCTCCTAAAAATCTCCTACCTCTTTCCCATATATACATAATAAAAAAGTAAATAAATAAGCTAAGTTTCTTTTTTTTAAAAAGGTGGAAGTGTTGAAGTCAGTTTGGATCCAGTGTATGTTGACAGCTGCAGACAGGTGCCTTCTAATGGCGAGTGGTAAGTGGATAGAGATAAATAAAGATAATTACCGAGGTGAAGTCACAGGTAATTACCGATATATAACATACGTGAATTATGTGAAAGAGCTGGAACTTCATATTTTTCCATTTCTGAATTAGTAACTGGTTGCCATTAAACACAACGTATGCTTCAATCTGGTTAACTGCCTTTTCAAGCAAAGCAAGACTTACATACATTTCCCAGTAATGATTTCTTATCTTTTTTTTCTTGAAAGGCAGCTTGTGCCAAACCATTCCATCAGACACTAGAAAAAGACATCAGTGAGTTCAGAAGTGAATGGGAGGTGATGAGGGGGTGGAACAAGTAAAGATATTTTTCCCCATAAGCCTGAATCAGCAGAGGAATAGCCAAGTTGGGTTCTTGGAGTCTTCCAGAAAAAAGTATTTGATTTTTGTCTCTATCTCAAATTAAATTAATGCTCTTTTATTTCTCTCCTTCACCTCTGAGTCCCTAGGATATGGATGTTCTATTGGCTATGAAGGTTCCTAGGCACACTGCCAATCATGCTTCAACATCAGCTGTCTCATCCCAAAGCTGATCATTGCTATCTATAGGTGGCTGCCACATTTACTTCGCCATCACCGTGTCCTGAGCCTTCTAACAGATGGTCAGCTAAAAATCCAGGGTGAACAGAACCAAGTCAGGGCAAGCATTCTTATCCTGTCAAAGAAGCACAGCAGGGGGACTTACCAGGTCTCTCTGAGAGCCTGGCTCTAGTACAGATGCAGGCCTCAGTTCTGCCAAACACCAGTGGGATGAGCCCACAGGATCCCTCAGGGCCTGTTATTCAGAGGGCTGCCCATGGTCAATGAGCCAGCACATGGGCCATGGGGACTTGTCATAGTCTCAGCATAAGAGAAAGAGAGCAGTGATGTTAAAGTGTCTGACTGGATCCTAGATGCAGCCTCTGCATCTCTAAGCTCAGTAAATAACAACAGAGGATGACCTTTACTAAAGACTCTGTCAATCACTTGTACACTTTTCTTTTCAGCCGCCTTTCAGCCTTGTGTGGGACCTCCTTTAGGGGATGGAGGAGTTGAGCAACATGCATGAGCTCACAGGTTTCCATTCTGGGCTAAGCACTTGGCAAAACCTAGAAATACAAATTACAGATCATCATGCCCACCCTCCTACAAAGCAATCCTATAGCAGGAGAAAATATTTTTAAAAGTTTGAGTACATGACTAGGAAGCTTCTTCTTTGCTGGCTAGCTTTCAGAGTACCAGAAGGTGCTAAGCAGGCTGCTCGGGGAGTCATCAGCCTTACCCTGCTGTGAACCCTGCAAGCTACAATAATAACATGCATGGCAAGATATGCCCATGGATGCAATAATGGCACATATGTTATGAGGATAACGAGCCATATTCTGCTTCAGTTTAATGCTTGTTCTATAGGAGGGAAAACATATGTCTGACATTGTAAATCTGGCCAAGAACCCATAGCTGGAAGGTCACAGGCATCAGTGATGAACCTATAACAACACAAGCTTTAATAACAAAGAGATGAACTAGAATGACCGAGTTGGAACTTTACACATTCTTACTCTGTGACATGCAGTTAAGTATCGTGTATTCTGTTTTAGTTAACTTTATATTGCTGTGTTGAAATACCATGACCAAGGCAAATTAGAAAAGTCTGTAATTAGGGGCTCATCATTTCAGAGGGTTAGAGGGTGTGACTCTCATGGCAGAGAACATTACAGTGGACAAGCAGGCATAGCTCTGGAGTAATTGCTGAGAGCTTATGTCTTGAAAGAGTATTACGACACAGAAAAAGCTGACTGGGAATGCAATGGGCTTTTAGAATCTCAAAACACACATGAAATGACATACCTCCTCCAATAAGGTATTACTTCTTAATCCTTCCCAAACAGTTTCACAAACTGGATACCAAATATTCATACATATGAACCCAGGGGACCATTGTCAGTCAAACCAACACAGACGAAGTGTCTCCTTTCAAACTCATAAGCTACCAAGATGAGTTCTTTGATTGTCATCCTTTGTGTAGATGGGGAAACCGAGGCTAACAGAAGTTAATTAAAACACCAGAAATCATTAGCTAGTAAGTGATGAAGTCTGCGATGTAGTATTTGCCAAGAGCTGCAAAAGTACAGAGGACAGAGTAATTAACAGACACCAGAGCTCAGGCCATGCTTCACAGGGAATTGTTTGACATTTGAACAGAGTCTGAAAATTGAGAGTGACAGTTCATTTTGAAGCAGAGAGCAAACATCCAAGAGTTCAAGAATATCAATTGGCAAGACACTCAGTTGTCTCTGATTGTCAGCAATCAGCATGCGTGGTGGTTGAGGAAAAGGCTGGTAAAGATACATCGAGTGGAAACAGGAGAGGATGCAAATAAATATTGGTACTTATTCTTTAAAAAAAGATTTGTTTTTTTGAAAAAATCTAGTCTTCATAACTCTTGTTCAACAGTTTAGGTTTTTAAAATTCAACATCCTAGGTTTGGTTCCTCTACTTCTGTCATTTATTAACTATATTACCTTGGTGAGCAAACTTTATCCAACAGACGTCTTTTCATCTGAGAAACCAGGATAAATACAGTAAGTCTTCTGCAGGCTGTTAGCATGAAGCGAAACTACCTTCATAAAAGACTCACTAGGGTTTGGAGATGTCAAAGGGACATAGTGAAAATTGTTTTTCACCACTGTGGAGTCCACAGTAGATGGACAGACTTGGTTTACAGACAGCAGCAAAGAACATGTAACGAAGAAAACAAAGTCTAATAAATGATACTGTGTTTAGTTCCCGGTTTAGAAATTAATATCATCCAAAGCAGGCATGACACATGGACCACATACTTGCATTTAACAGAGAAACAATGACACAAACATGGTATCAAGGGGCTTTTATTGGCTAAAGGTATAGGGGACCTCACATGAGCTATGGGTCTCTAGAATGCACCAACACCTGGTCAGCTGTCGCATCCAGTAGGCAGGTGTGCCATTATGCTTGGCTAAAGCACTTGAGTTAAGTAGATTTACTTCATATCTGTGTATACTAACACTAAAAACCAGTGATTCACCTATGGTACAACCTTAACCAGATAGGTTTATAGGTTTGGAAGCAGGATTCAGCTGTACAGGACTGGAAAAAGTATCCTATTAGGAGATGTGAATTAGGTTAATTACAAGGTAATTTAGGTCAGCATCTCTTGATTAGGGATGATTTCAATGAAGACTGATACAGGCTGGAGTGGAAACAGAGTCATGTTGGTTTTAGTATACTGGTTATGAGGAAGGCTGGTGCCTGAACTCAATCCCAGTCACTCTTTAGAAGAGCATGCCTCTTTCCAATCCACTTTGAACCCAGCTCATGCTTCAGGTAAGTTTAGCCCAGGATTTTCCAACCTGCATCCCAATGGACTCTCTTGGGAAGCTTTAAGATGGAAATCTGAGCTTCATTCCCAGGCAGGAACTCAGCTGAAAGTGTCCTGCCCTGGGACTCAGGGGCTTCTGCAACATTGGAGGGAGGAGTTGGGGTGGATATGCTCAAAATATATTGTTTATATGTACGAACTTAAGAAATAATAAGTTAGGGGGAAAGGTCCTTGGGATGATGGTGCCAAGCACCTAGATGTAGAAGCATTAGGATGGGCAAAACGTTGTGGCCATTGTCTTGTCTGACTCCACCACCCAAAGGCCTTAGGATAAGAAATTCCACAATAACAATTTTCTTAAACACATTTATCACACATGTATTAGTGTGTACTTCATGAACCTTGAGAATGGACTTTGCCACAGTTCACTGAAGACCAGACTCTATTGCTATGTTCATAATACCCCAGTCTTAAGGAGGGGCAGAGCAATTTTTTTCCAGTATGGGGGTTCAAGTTCTGTAAGGGGGAGGGCAGCCTCCTTGTACCAAGTGCCAGATTGCAGGAATGTACAATGGCAGGGATCTGTCTTCTGGGGAGATAAAGATAGAAGCTGTCAGTAAAACTGGTATTTATTTTGAAAACCGCAGAAGGCTCGTTTCTAAAAAAGAAAGAGGGGTACAGGAGGATAATATGAGAACTTAGTATGCATGTATAATATATGAACTATAGTTCGTAAATTTCTAGGAATGTAGAGTGAGCCTACAGAGAGGGGCTTACTGGGTTTCCAAAAGGACAACACAGGCGAGACATAGGTTTAGTAGTTCGGGTGGATTTTAAGACTTAATCTTTGTCAAACCACTACTCAAAACATCTAAGTTATAGGACCAGCCTACAGGCTCAGTAACAGAATGACACATAAGAAAAATGCTATTTTTTCAGCTACAAAGAGAAATGAAATCATGACGTTTATAAGAAATGGGCACAACTGGAGATAATCAAGAAGCCAGTTCACCTCAGCACAAGACAAATGTTTCCTTGGTTTGTGGTCCCTGTTTATGTCTTTTACAGAGACATAAAGCCAGATATGTATAAGGGATGTGATAGAAGAAGTGATACTGTGTGATGGCACACAGTGGGTTAATGGGAGTAAGGAGGTAAAAGAGGGGTTTGGGAAGGGAAATGCTCAATGCACATTTATAGATAGGTAGGCAAGATGGCTCACTGGGTAAAGGTACTTGCAGAGAAGCCTGATGACCAGAGAACTATTCCCAGGATCCACATGAAGGAAGGAGAAAACTGACTCTTGTGAGCTGTTCTCTAATAAGCGGCTCTCTCTCTCTCTCTCTCTCTCTCTCTCTCTCTCTCTCTCTCTCTCTCTCTCTCTGTCTCTGTCTCTCTCTCTCTGTCTCTCTGTCTCTCTGTCTCTCTCTCTCTCTCTCTTTCCCTCTGTCTCTCTCTCTCCCTCCCTCCCTCTCCCCCTCCCTCTCCCTCTCTCCCTCTCCCTCTCCCTATCTCCCTCTCCCCCCCCCTCTCTCTGAATAAATGTTAAATCAATAACAAACTAACAAAAGACAATGTGGTATACATTTGAAAGAAAACTAGGGACTTGGGTATCTTGTCTATCAGCGCCATCCAAAGAAAATACTTAGTACAAAGCTTCATGACACAGGCACACTCGATACAGCATTATAAAATTTTTATTTATTAAATTGCTTTTAGAAATTTAATTTGCTCAACTGACACTCATTTTCAGTTTGAACATCTGGACTCTCTTGGCCATCCTGTAAGGGAAAGGGTTTTGTAGGACGTCATCGAATGACTGAGTTCTGTGCTGTGTGGTTCTACCTTGCTTCCGCCCCCTTTGAAACATGCATTCCCCCAAACATGTGTCTGCTCACTAACTGCTCCTGGTTACTTTACAGTTACAGTGTCATTGGTTCCTGGTCCTGCTCCAAACCCGAAAACGGACTGAAGGACTTCGAATGTTATTAAAGGACAAGAGAAGCATGAAGTGAGAATTAATAAATATATGTGGATATATTATTTCTTATACATTATATATTAATTAAATTGTCTATTATGATATATGCATATGTGTAAATGACATTTTCAAGCATGGATGGCAATTGATTTAGCCCTATTTTTGTTTCTGCAAATGTTTCATTTGCAAATATTTTTGACAACTGTCTCTTTGGCTATTTTCATTCATTAACTTATTCATAACCTTTATATTCTCTTTTCATTTGTAAAACATCACTGTTGGGGAGTTGAGTCCCTCCTGCACTGGTAATATATAAAGTAGTCTGAGAACTGGTCAAAGTTACTACAGCTATTTTAATCCGGGCATCTCTTTTACCTTTAGACTTCAGTGACCCCAGTTTTTTTTCCTGGAGCTAAGGATCGAACCCAGGGCCTTGTGCTTTCTGGGCAAGCGCTCTACCACTGAGCTAAATCCCCAACCTGTGACCCCAGTTTTTAAACATCAAAGTGGACAGGAAGCTACTTCCATGGTCAGGATGCTACTGTTCCTGGATTCTAACTCTGCTATTCATTCCTTTATGAGAAATAATGGACCAATATGATAAACCAGCCCATGCTTGGTTTATTCTAGAATGTTGTAAGATAATTAGTTAATACAGCAATAGATTCAAACTAAAACAAACACTCACTAATCCATCAAATAAATACTGGGTATTGGGTACTATAGTACTAGAACTGTAGTTCTGGAACTCCATGGACAAGGACAATGTGTGTGTCCCCATGGATGCATGACCGTCAGGCTTGGGTGGAGGATCCACTATCCAGCCAACACGTGCAGCAACAGGTGATCAGACTGTGACAGCTGCTGGAAAGCAAAACCCAGGGAAACGTTGTGATAAACAATTGAGTGTGTCATGACCATGGACAGAGAGCTGAGAAAAGCTTTTCTGAGGGGGTGACAGCTGGAATCTGAAGAGCTGGAGGCAAAGTGTCCCGAAAATTTGGGGGAGGAACAGGTGCTCACACCTGTGTCTTCATCTCTAAGGTTTCCTGTTTCCTCCACCGCTATCAAACCATCAGCTCTGAGAAATGTCCCCAGACTGAAAGGTTCAGACATGGAGGGGCAGTAAAGAAAGACCGCTGTACACAATTTTAGTGGAATTGGCTAGTCTCGCTTACTTTGAGATCCCGAATTTACAGAGGCAGCGAGAGAGATGTGCCAAATGGAAGTGTCATTTGCAGCTCTTGACTTTTCTAAAAGTTACTGCTAACACATCTGTGGAAGGCAGGCTCTGAGAGCACCGAATGCAGTTCTGACACTATGCTGAAATCCAGCAAGGGTGGCATGAAAAAGAAACCAGCATGACATTTTCCTTTGACAGTCTCTCATTTTTTCCACCACGGAATGCAGGAGAGATGGCTGTGGCAAGCCAGCAGACTGTGCTTGAATAGCAGTATGCAGCTCTCTCTCTCTCTCTCTCTCTCTCTCTCTCTCTCTCTCTCTCTCTCTCTCTCTCTCTCTTTCTCTCTCTCTCTGTGTATGTGTGTGTGTGCCTCGTGTGTTTGCATGTGCATGTACACACATATGTAGGTGTATATATACAAGCATATGTGTACATGCATTTGTAGGAGGTTCATGCACATGTAGAAGCCAGAGACATTTCATCAACCTGAAATGTCGTTATGCATAAGCAGGTCACCTTAATTATTTTTAAGTCAGAGTCTTTCACTAGGACTTTGACTCCTATGTTAGGCTAGGCTTGCTGGCTCCCATGTTAGTGGGGTTGTCTTTTTACAGGGGCACTGGGAATCTGAATGGAATTTCTCACATTTATGTGGTAAGCACTTCACTGTGGCCGATCCCTAACAAGCATTCTTCAGATGTCCATTGTACCTTAGACACAATTACACCATACTATGAAAAGACTAATGAATACCATTGTCACTGGAAAGTGATGCATAATTCATCTCTCTTCACCACAGTGGGAAGAATGTAAAGACAAGTTTGTTTACAGCCTGCATTCAGATGTAATTAGTTATGGCATGCCTAGGCCTCGTGCAAGTAAATTCTTCAGACTCAGTTTCTTCTCATGTATATGATACAAACAAGTACAAGACATTTTTGTGATCATTTCATAAGGCAGCATGGCAATCTGACTAGACACATTAAAATGATTCTACTTTGTATTTTATATAGTTAATACACAACCTTAAATGAACACACTTATGTAATACACATGTTCAACATTTTGTTCCTCCACTCTCTACTACCTATGTAAGCAACGGACTTGGTTCATATCTTTCTTTTTCACTGTTGTATTTCAGGTAGTTTGCATGAGTGAGAAAACTGTACAATATCATCTACTAGGCTGGATTAATCTTGTACCCCATCTCCTAAGGATGATTGATGCTTTGGGAACAGGGTTACAGTATCATAGTCTTCTCCACTGAGTCTCTTTGGGCCTGGAGGTTCATAAGGGATACCTACAAGAGTATTGACAAATACTCAAGAAAGTCACATCTGAATAACTCAATGTTTTGCAACATGACTCCCTACTCTAATGTGTTCTTTCTAGAACTTACAAAAATTTTCAGGGTGATGTTTGCAAACATTGCTCTGAAACCAAGTTCACTCTCCACTGGAAAGTCAAAGCCTAAAGGTCTTTTGTGGCTATTTCTATACCTTGACATTCAGTACTCCAGAATGCCCGTGTCCTCATGGCCAAATCTGTTCTTTCTTGCTGAGGAAAGTATCAGCCCCAAACATGGAGACTAAAGAACGGTTATTCATTATCCACTCAAGGTTTCATTCGGATAGGAACTTGAGAAGGCTGGATGTGTCTGCTTGAGGGTCTTTCAGACAGGTGAACTAATGACCAAATATAAACTTGAAGGAATGAGACAGGGCATTAGGGATAAAAAGAGACACATATAGAAAATCCTGTAGATCATAGAGAACAGATGCAGACACTTGCTGTCTAGACATGGAGGGTTTACCAGGGCCTTGACGGAGCTGTGCATCAGCTGTTTAGAGGATAATTACAAGGCTGGCAAGGGAGTGTCAGGAGGTAGCCGAAAGCCTCCTCTCTATCCACATAGCTTTCTCTTTCAGTGAAGTTCCTTCAAGTTTTTCATTGCAAGATGCCTGTTTCCCTTAATCCTAAGCAATCTAAGAAAGGAAAATGAATGCAGCAAAGCCTTATGGGACAAAGACTGGCAGTCATATGCTCTGTCAGATAATAGGACAATATGCTCATGCTAGAGGAATCAAAACATTGGTCCAGTCTCTTTAGAAGTTTCCCGTGTCTCAGGGTGAGAAAAGGACTACAGTGGCGTCGGGGACAAGCTCAGGAGATGAAAATCCTTCCTGCAAAACTGAAGTTTGGACTGGAGTTTAGATTATCAGCACCCATGTAAATTCTGGATATCTATGGTAGCCTACTTTGAATAGCAATGTGTGGAGACAAGGGATCCTTGAGTTAGCTGGCTAGGCTAGACTAGTTGAACTGACAAGCTCTGGGCTCAAGTGAGAGATCTTGCTTCAATAAAATAAAAGTGTAGAGCAATTAAGGGAAAGGGGATAACATTTGAAATGTAAATAAATAAAAAATCCAATAAAAAAAGAGAGATACTTCATGTTAACCTTTTACATCCACACATATATTCATTCATACATGTTCATTGATTCACCCTCATCCGTGTACCCATGTGCATGCACATGCATGCATTCCATATACACATATACCCACACAAAATAACTATGGCTAAGATAGCAGTATCCATAATTTCCACGTGTACTTCAGTGCACTGAAATTTCATAACTTCTACAAAACACATACATCGAAGAAATCCTTTGACAACTTAGTGGAATTCATATGGCATAGTAGTTCAGCATCAGAAATCACTTCAAACACTTAGTGAATAACAAAGATGTATATTTATACTCTCTCTATTTATGGGAAACTATTATTATCATGCTAACACTTGAGGGTTGCAGAAAATTTTCTGGTGCAGAAATTTTTCAGTGAATAATTACTGAAAAAAAAAAAGCTGAATTCTTAGAGGACAGAGAAACCCACCATCTTATTTTTCCTCCTACTCCCTACTCTACATGGGTGGGAGGGCGTGTGTGTGTGTGTGTGGGTGTGGGGGGGGGGGAGAGAGAGAGAGAGAGAGAGAGAGAGAGAGTGTGTGTGTGTGTGTGTATGCACTTGGCTTATGTAAAGGCCAAATGTTGATGCCATGTATTTCTTCCATTACTCTACCCCCAACTTCGTCTTTTGAGAAAAATTCTCTCATCGAACCTGGAGCTCACTAGTTAGTTGAGTTGACTATCTGGTGAGCTCCAGAGAGCCTCCTGTCTTCTCTTCCCCAGATCTGGATTACAGGCATGCTGCAGAGACTGGAACTTCGGTGTGGTGCTGGCTACAAGGAGGCTCATCAGTCACTAACTGAAAGTTGAAGTCTACATTGGCTGCTGAGGCCGGAAGTGAGATAATAGACTTCTGGATGCTGCTACAGAAATGTGGGAGGACCAGCTAATCTAGCTCATTTCAGTACAACTCTGAATAATACAACACATTCTGAAGGATTTCCTGCATGTGTCTATTTTTGTACTCTCTGTCAATCCTCACTCCTTAAGTTCATATTGGGTCAAATGTGGTTTTTTTCCTTTCTTTTTTATGTTTTATAGTTATGTAACTCCAAAGAGAGAGTTTTTTTTTTTTTTTTAAAGCAGGATCCGTTTGAAATCCTTCCCAAGTTGGCTAACAGCATGTCATATATGTACAAAATGCCTTGGATTGAAGTTGCCTTTTGAAAGTCAACAAATGCCTTAGCAAATACATCAAAGTCTCCCTCAAACAAGGTCAATATTAGATCTGCTCAAGAGAGCTTCCTGCCATAAAGGTTAGAAGAACATGGTGTGAAAGCTATTTGAATTACTGGCTTGACTTAAATTATGACACATCAGTAATGATTGTTAAATACTGTTTTACTTATGGGCCAAGAAAAATTTCCATTCCCATCCAGTCCTGAGATTATTTTATTTTTATATTTATTTATTGGGTACAACAGTTTCAATTCATTGGGGAAATTAAAACAGATTTTCTCAGCAATCATAGGGCAAATAAAAATATTTAGCTTTTTATATACAAGATAATATATCCTGTAACCCAGAAGATAAGTAAAGTGAATTAATTATTTTTTCAAGTTCTGGTGGTGGAACTCAGGGTCTTGGATATGATAGGAAAATAGTCTATCACTGAATTGTAGCCTCCATCACAAACAAGTGTGAACACCATGAAAACAAGAAACTTTAAATATCAATAAAACTGGGAGACCAATATTTTAGGGATAATTGTTAGGAGAGCCCAATTAATTCTGATCAATGTTAAATAGTCTCTATTACAAATCTCTGAGCTGATTGTCGTTTGAGTAATTCTAAAACAGGTCCTGTGTTTAGTGATGAAAAATATGTTGATTCCAGCCTCAACCCAGTTATTGAACTGTTTAACACATGAATCAATAGCAAAATAAATGTCAAAGAAAATAAACATATGTCCATCATCAAATAAATAATTAAAAATTCCCAAGCCCATTTGGACACAAAAGAGGCTATATTTATTATGATTATTTCTTAAAGGATGCCTTATTTCAAATGTTATGTAACTTTGGGATTTTAGCTTAAGTTTAGAATTTTAATTTAGTATTGTAGAGAGAAAAGTCTATATACATTTATTTACTTATTTAGAAAATAACATGTTAAATTTTATATTATTTATATGGTACAAATGATATTAGAGCTATTTGCATTCTTAAAATGAATGCATGCAACTGGATGTCATTTTCAGTAGCTAATCCTGAATCTAGAGCAGGAAATATACACTTGCCTCAACATTAATTATTAAATAGCTATACTCCAAACCAGATAAAGCCGAGGAAACAAACGGGCTGTTTCCCTTATAAATAGATATCTAGGAAGGAGACATAAAATAGTGTCTTCTCTTTGACCCCATCAACAGATTGTTCTCAAATTTCAAGTCAAAGTGTCAATTTAAATGAAAAGGCAAGTATTTATGGTGTAAAATCCTTAAACTCATTATTATGAAAGCATTGAAGTAAATTTAGGAAAGTTAATGGGGTGAGATAGGTACTTGATAAAGAACATCTAGACCATTACCCTCTGCCTTTTGGAGGAGATCTATCTGGAACCAGACATCAACTGCCACTGATGAGCACTAAGTAGAGGTCTTGAGATGGCCCCACGTCATATTATTGCCCTAACTGCAGTAATTCCTTAACCATGTTTAAGGGGAAGAACTGAAGGAGCTGAAGGGGTTTGCAACCCCATAGGAAGAACAACAGTGTTAACCAACCCCTAGAACTCCCAGGGACTAAACTGCCATCCTAAGAGTATACATGGAGTGACTATGGCAGTGAGGCAGGAGTGCGTGGGTAGAGAACATGCACATAGAAGTGGGGGGAGGGGGAAAGATGGTATAGGGAGTTTACAGAGGGAAAACTGGGAAGGGAGATAAAACTTGAAATGTAAATAAGTAAAATAACCAATTAAAAAAAAGACATGAAAAATCAAAGTAACCAAAACTTCTGTTGGATTCCTCAAAACTTTAAATTTAGAAGAACACACTGGGGCATGACTATAAGCTAAGGCCAACAACTGGGAGGCTGATGCAGGATGATTGTCATAAATTTGATGTTACATCAAGTTATATCATGAGTTTCAGGCCAGCCTAGAATATAGTGAAAGACTGTTTCATGTTAAATTAAATAATCAAGAATAAAGAGAACAAGAGGAAAAAATAGGGAGGAAGAGGAGAAAGGAGGTGAAGAAGAAGGAGAGCAAGGGAAAGTGGTGGGGTGAGGAAAAGGATGGATGTCAGAGAGGGAAAATCTTTAGTATATAGAAAAAATGAAAGAAGCAATGTTTTACCAGGTTGACCAGTTGTCTACATTTGATTATATTTACATTTTGCCACAAATTGGGGGCTCAATCCGTAAGTGATGGAATGAGTATTACACAACAATCCGCCAGGATGTTGAGACTAGCTTGGGGTAAAAGGATTAAGTGAATGCTGCACTTGGTTTAAAACACACATTCCCCTAATCCTCTTTTATGAACAGGTAAAAGCCTTCGATTGTATTTACTAACCCTGTGCAGTATTTAATAAGCTAATTATGTTTGCTTACTGCAGATAGCCTCCAAATTTGACTATGTATTCTTCCCTTGTGTGCTCTCAAAAGCAATTAAATTAAAACATGTATAGAAATTGTCTTTTTCCTGTCAAATGCACGATTATGTATCCCTAGTTTGTCATATTTAATTTTTAAAGTAAAATGTGCAAGAATGAGATGACAACCGGAATAACACTTTTTAAACTGCATTTTTTCCATAATCATCATTTGTGGGAGTAGAAGAATTCAGATTTTATATGTTAACATTTTCTTCTCTCAATCAAAAGGTGACTCCATTGTAAAAAACTTGACAGCCCTTGACTTGCTTACTGCATGCATTATTAGCTGGGGATGGAACTACTCACACACTTCATGAAGTTTTAGGTCAGCTTTATAAAACATATTATATTGGTAAAAAGCTCATGTCCATAATTCATTCAGTGTGCAAATGAAAACAGCAATCACAGTTGATATAAAATAAACAGGAAAGCTATGGACTCAATCTGGCAGAACTTTAACTTTTGTTTAGTTGTCTATCAGCTGTGCAAACTCAGGAAAGTCACTTCACTTGTGTCAGTTTTTACGGGTGTGAACTTTATGGAGATACTCAAGTCAGTGTTTTAAAACATGCACAACCACAGTAGGTAACAGTTGCCAGAAACTTAAATTGGTGAAGAAGAGGTATACACATATTGTTTCTTTCAATCCTCCTATGAGCCCTGTGGAGTGGGGTCAATGGTTTTCTTTATTTTGGAAATTAGAAACCAGAGTTTCTAGAAGCCAGAGAACTTCTTCCAAGCCATGCAACTGTTGTAAAGCAGTCAGATTTTCATTAGATTTTTTAAAAATGAAAGCGTCCTGGAGTTTTGATATGATGTCAGAGCTTGAAAAGCACCCTAAGTCAGATGCAACAGGGATGTGATCAGTTCAGGGCACATTCATGAGCAGCAGCTCTACAACTTCTGTAATAGCCCTGGGAAGTAATTTCATGCTCATTTTACAAATAAGATGAAGGTCTGAGGCTTTAGGTCATATTTTCACAGTTACAGAAACTGCTGGCAAGTGCTTTCCCATGTTGGGCTTACACACGATTCTTGCAAATAAGCCTAAAAACGGTCTCTCAGCATTTTGGCATTCTAGACCAACATGGCATGGGAGATGGGGTAAGACAGCCGTGGCTTATCTGAGTCTTAAAAGCTATTAAAAGTAACATTAAAGGGGCTGGAGAGATAGCTCAGTGGTTAAGAACATTTACTGCTCCTGCAAAGGACTTGAATTTGGTTCCCAGAGCCAATTCATCAAAGGGGCTCGTAGCCAATGGCAACTCCAGCTTCAGGTGATTGGATGCCATCTCATGGACTCCACATACCCACCCACATAGGCACACATACACACAATTAAAGTAATGAGAATACATTTTTACAATGTCAGGTTAGCGGGGTGATTTTGTCTTACCAACCCATTCAACAACCAGACCAAACAAAGTTGGCAGAACCTTAATTTAATAGCTCAAATTACTAAGAAACTTCAAAGCCTTCACTGTTTTTATCTCAATAAACATAAATTATAGTTAAACGTTAGACATTTATGTGTTATTGAGGATTGTATAATTTTATTTATGGTGAAGTAAATAAATCACATTTTGTTTGGTTTCGGCAAAATAGAGACAGAGTCTAGCAACTTTCATCTAATTTATCCATTTAAGATGGAGATTTCTGTCTGCATAAAAGAATGATGAAGATAGTTAAAGGCTTGTCACTTCTTATTTTTCACAGTAATTGTTTGTCTAGAACACATTTAAGGGTATAAAACATACATTTAGAAAAATAAATGTGTTAAAGTCCAGAGAAATAATTTCCCCTTTGGCTTACAGCAGAGAAACAAGACTCAACAGATCTCTTTCCAAATACTACAGAATTCTTTAAGCAAAGATAAAATGTAAAATTATTACCTTAGTACCCTCATTATTCTAGAATATTTCTTAAAAAGCTATGAGTAAATGTTATCTGAGTCAGTAACATTTAAAAAGTCATGCCGTATTTCAGTTGGATTAATATGATTATAATCTGTATTTCATATTTATTTATACGGTATCAATATAATAGTGATAAGCCACATCAGTGTTCCTGAAATTTTAAACAATGTTTAAAACCTTATAAAGCATTTTGAATAGCTTGAGACTATTTGAAATTAATATTTGAGTATTTAGTTCAGTCCCAGAAAATACACACACACACACACACACACACACACACACGTGGAAAAGAAAAGTACACTTGAAGTTATAAGCATTATGACTCATAATGATAGGTAAAAGCCAAATATTTTAATGTACAACTTAGCAATATACTTACTTATCAATTCTCTTTGTATATATACACATATTTACTAATATTATATATAAGTAAAATTTTTGTGAGTTTTCAAATAGCCAGTTCATCATATTCAATGTGTGTATGGGGGGGCACAGGTACTATATGTGAACATACAGGGGATTATATGAAAGATTAAGATAATCCTTAGAATTTGAAATTTTATTTCTGTCCTCATCTAATTTTTTAACTTTATTTTTTATTGTATTTTTTTTATTTATTTATATTTCAAATGTTATCCCATTTTTGGCTTTCTTCTTGGCAAATCGCCTATTCCACCCTCTTCCCCCTGCTTCTGTGAGGGTGCTCTCCCACTCACCTACCCACTTTCACCTCACTGCCCTGGCATTCTTCTACACTGGGGCATCAAGCCTTCAGAGGACCAAGGGCCTCTCCTCCTGCTGATGCCAGATAAGGCCATACTCTGTCCTCATCTAATTAACAAAAATATTTGTTTGCGGTGTTTCTTCCTGGTCAAGGTCGGTAACCAGGAGTCAGAGAAGGACTGAATTAAGTGATACACATAAGACACTTAAATTCTGTGTGTGGAAAACACTGACAACCAGTTTCCTTTTAAAAAGACAACTCATGGGAAATACAAATATCACAGATTTTTGGAGAAAGACAATGACGGGCTGCTCACTCCTTTGCAGCTCTATAGTAGAAGTCCTAATTCATGTGGAAATGTGAGAAACGGACTTAAGCGTGAGGCAGAGAAGGAAGGCATGGAGCTGGCTCGGTTCATACAGCACCTCATGTATAATGTAGATAACTCCAGCAATAATGATCCTCAAACTCCTGGAACCTTAACAAGGTTACAATGTGTAAGATGCATATGTCAAAGTCAATCATTTCTCTGTTGACAAAAAAGGAGGATATGAAACCTAAAATACAAGACTGTTTAGAGTCCCAAAAAAGTAAAATTGGCAGAATAGGTAAAATATCTACAAACTCCAAATTCCAGTGAAAATGAGACAGCTAACTAAATGGAGAGACAACTTGAAACTGTTAAGATTTTGATTGGTATTGTTTACCACCTTGCTGTATTCATTCAGTGCAATGTCAGTCAAAACCTTAGAGGGTTATTATATTTATTATTATTATTATTATTATTATTATTATTATTATTATTATTATTGCTATTATTAAGAAATTTGATTTCATCATATTTAGAAGCAAATGACTACCTAAATTAGAACTGGTAGACCTGGTCTCAAGCCATTCTCTAAAACTGTCTCAATCAGGGTGATGAAATGTTGAAAGAACCTACAGAATAAAGAGCCTTCAATGACATACACACAGTCAACTGACTTTTAACAAAGAAAAGAGCGGAAAAAAGAAAAAACAAAGAAGAGGATAATGTTGTGAAGCAGAAATAAAATTTTCAATGAATCGTACTCATCCACATGAAAAATAAAAACAGAATCTTACAGTAGTCACACAAACTAACTCAGTGGATAATAGATTAATTTATATAAAAATTTAAAAATATGTAGCTGCTAGAAGAAGTCAGGGCAAATCAACAACCCCTGGACTTGACTATTAATATTTATCCATAACACTGGAAACATGATCCTAGAGAGAGGTAACTGAAAGGTTAAACTTTGCTAAAAATAAAGATGCTCACTCCGCAAAGATCTTGTCAAGAAGAGAAGGTAACACAAACTGGGAAAGGACATTTGTAGACCACATACTTGATACAGGATTGTCATCCAAACTATGCAAAGAACTCTGAAATCCCAACCATGAGAAAGGGGTAGAAAAAAATAATTGAGTTACCACATGGGACAGACACCCAACGAGACTCCTCAGTCAAGAAGATGTGCAAATGGCAAGCCAACACAGGAAAAAAAATATTCAAACTCACATGGACTTAAGGAATAAACTAGGGCTGGAGAGATAGCTTCTGATTAAGAATGCTTGTTTGTCGTACAAAGGACCCATGGTTTGGTTGTTAACAGCCACATAGTGTCTCACAATCACTCATGTATCACAATTTCAGGGGATTTGACTCAGTCAGGCCACTGAAGACATGTGAAATACATATAGCTAAAATAACAATACGTAGAAAAAGGAAATAAAAATTTGAAAGGGACTTAAAAATTAAGGAACAGAACAGAAGACACACTTAATAGGACAGACTACCTCTGAAATGCTGACATCACAAGATCCTGCTAGGACTCCATCGGCAGAGAATTGCTGGTGGAATTTCAAGTTGCTCAGTTTACATTGAACAGAACTTTGCCGTGTTTCACAAAATTACACACAGCCTAACCATATGATCCAGTGAGCGTACTCCTTGGCACTTACCCAAATCAGGGATAACTTAGGTCCCTGGGAAGCAGCACACAGATGTTTATAGCAGCTTTAATCATACCTGCCAAGACTTGGGAGCAACAAGATGTTCTTCAGTATGTGAATGAGTAAATAAAGCATGGTACCTCTCAGACAATGGAATCGTGTCCCATTCTGAAATTAAATGAGCTATTGAGCCATGAGAAAACAAGGAAGATACTCCAATGAATATCGGAAAGTGAAAGGACGCCAATCCTAAAAGGCTGCTTGCTGGTAAGACACCATCTGTGAGGTATTCTGGCAGAGGCAAAACTAAAGAAACCCAGAGACAGTAAGAAGGTAAGTATAATCAGGTTTAAAAAGAAGAGGAAGGAGAAAGGAGTCAAAAGGCAAAGTATAAATCATTGTTGGGCCAGTAGAACTACTCTGTATGACACTGTGATGTTGGGTAATTGTCACTAGACATTTGTAAAAATCCTTGGGTCCACAGCTTTAAGACTAAACCCCAGGCCAAAGTGATAGTTCAGCTGGTGAGGTGCTTGCCTCACAAATATATGGACCTGAGTTTGGTCTTCCAAAACTCACATAAAAAGCCATGTGTCATCAACTCCTGTACCCAAGGTTCAAGAGACATGATGGAAGAAGAATTAGAAAGTGTATGGATCAATTGGACTTAGGAAAGACAGGGAAGTTTCACCCGTGCTACTGTAACAGTATTACTGCCTAAACAAGGGTAACACCAATAGACATGCTAACATGGAAGGGGAAATCTTATAATGCCCCACACTTAGACATACAACTACAGGTGACTAAGGAATGCTGAGGGCATGAGAAAGTCTTCTCTAGGGATGAGCCTCCTAATTGGTTATCTAGTACCACATGGTCAGTAGCTTGTAGTCATACCAGTATCACAAAATAGACTGAGCAGGTCATATCTATATGTTCAGGCATGTATTCATGTATGTATGATATATGTAATTATCAATAACAATAAAAGGGGGAAAAAGCCAGATGTTCTGATGAGCATTTGAAATCCCAGAGCTGGGAGGCAGAGGCAGGCAGATCCCTGGGGTTTATCAGCCAGTCTGTCTAGCCTACTTGGTGAGCTCTAGAGTAGTGTCAAACAAGATGGATAGCAACTGAATAATGACATTTAAAGTTAAAGTTGTACTATGCTTCCATGGGTATATGCACAGATGTACACACACACACACACACACACACACACACACACACACACACACACACACACACAGAGAGAGAGAGAGAGAGAGAGAGAGAGAGAGAGAGAGAGAGAGAGAGAGAAGCTAATGTAAGCTGTGGATTTTGAGTAGTGATGATGTGTTAACAAAGGTTTGTCAGTTATAACAAGCGCTGCACACTGGCTTGGGATGGTAATGGTGGGTCTGTTTGTGGCTGCGTGGGGGCAGGTACCATATGAGAACTGTCTGTGCTTGCCACTCTGTCTTCCCTAAGCTGACTTCCACAGTAAGACTAATTACTTTTAAAAAAAAGTTATGTCATAAGTGAGCTGTCATTTAGGGTGCGGTTTTAACTGTCATTTCCATTAACAAAACCAACCAACTCTAGTTGAAAGAGGAAATAGCATGATAGATCTGCAACAATTGCTGGAACCCTGAAACCAGGAAGTTTGTTCACAATGACTCTCCAGTGCCTGGAACAGTGTCTGCTCATTGCTGTCAGTGCTGTGACCCGCGACTAGATTCATTCGAATCGTAAATCATAGAAAAATAATTTTATAGTTTATTAAAAGTCACACAGAGGTTTATGCACACACATATTTATACACACACACACACACACACACACACACACACACACACACACACTCGCTGGAGAGATGTATCAGCAATTACAAGCACATACTGCTATTGCAGAGGACCTGAGTTCAGATCCCAGCACCAACATCAAACAGCTTACAACCACCAGTAGCTGTAGCTCCAGAGGCTTCAATAGCCAATGTTTCTTGTCTCCTATGGCACCTGAACTTTTTTTTTCTTTTTTCTTTTTTTCAGAGCTGGGGACCGAACCCAGGGCCTTGCGCTTGCTAGGCAAGCGCTCTACCACTGAGCTAAATCCCCAACCCCGGCACCTGAACTTATAGGGCACAAACATATCCCCCCATCACCACACACACACACACACACACACACACACACACACACACACACACACATAATATACATACATATAAGTAAAGTATATCTTTAAAAAGTTATATTTATATGTTTATAGCTCAAAAGTTATTTGTAGTTGTTAGAAATCTTAGAAAGCATATGAAAAACAGAAAAATGAGAGGATTAACAATAATTGGTATGGTTTTGGAAATAATATTAAAGCTACATATGAAGCTACAGAGGAAAGAGCTACAGGGTATAGGATCATGTTATGGTGGCAATTTTTTTTTACAGTACCCTCCTTGTTATCACTACATTTGTGTTATCTCCATGGAAACATGTAAAAAAAATCATCAGAAAATACATTGATATTGGATTAACTCCATAAACCCGATTTTGTTGTCAAAGCACAAAGTTTCAGATATATGACTCAAAATGTTATATTCCTCCAATTCCAAAAGAGCCACATCTCCCAGTGTCCTGTGGAGGTCTACCCAAAGCAAAGAACGGTGATCATAAGAACTAACTGTGGAGGTGAAGCTGGCAACAGGTTCTTTAAGGACCTCTCAATCTGCTTTTCCTGGGTCATCTCCATCTCACTCAGGAACCTTAGTTCTAATAGTTTCTTGGAGTCATATCTATGCGATAGGGATTTGGGGTAGAAGGTAGTATATGAAGACACAGCACTCAAACAAGGACTGGGTGCTGAAAATACAATGGCCATCCACAGAAGGACAGGGAGGGAGACAGAAGGACCTGGGGACCTGGGTAGGGGTGGGTGGGGGGGACAAATAACTGTCTTTCACATGATGTAATCAGGTTTAGTTCTGCAGTTCTTGCTAAATAGTGATGGCGACAGCATGCACAGGAGAGAGATGAGAGCGTGAGATCTGGGCTTCAACTCTCCCTTGTTTCACAGAGTCCCTTTCATTACAGCCATTTCTCAAAGCCTCTAGGCATTGGTGTAGTTAGACTACTGGTGATTTAAAGGCAAGAGCTGTCCCCCAAGCTCAAGCACTTCCCTTCTTTTAGGAAAATTCCACATGCAAGCCCTGAATTCTACCAGCAACCATTAATTATAGGATTGTGCAGCCCCAGGTACCACATCTGTGTTGCTCTCAAGCTTGGTCAGTGAGAAGCTTCTTTTCTGTAGCAGGCAGTAATGAATACAAAGGTCTTTAATTGTTCAAAGTGCTGAGAATGGGTGACCGTGAGCATGCAGCCATAGATGGGACATCCATATGAACCACCTCCGCAAGGCTCCATCAACATTATGGAAGAAGGGGCGGACAGAATGTAAATGACAGAGAACTGATAGGGGCTTGGTGGAATACTAGCTTCTGGACAAACACAGTTGTTGCACACGTGAAACCACAGCAGCTGTGGCTACCTGCAAAAGACCCACACGAGGTCAAGCTGGTTAAAACTGCAGCATGGATGGGTAGAGAATCCTAGCTGATGGCTACAGTTAGGGCAATGAAAAGATCATCAAGTTGAGAAGGAAATGTGCTGGAGAGACTTGGACAAAGTTAGCAGGCAAGAGCAAGAGGTAGACAGGCTCATGATACATCATATACATGTATCAGTTCTTAATAAACAACAAATACTGTTTTCTAGAGAAGGGAGTAAAATCCTGGCTTGCTGTCTGATGCTTCTATAGAAGTCGGGCAGCCTGCGAGTGTACAAGGTCTTACGTTAAATCAGGTTTCTCCTGGACCACTCATTCTGGGATCCTGCTTCTCCCTTCAAGTCTTCTTACACACTCCCACCCGGTCAATCTACTTCTCATGCCGGGGCTTCCTGTGGCCAAGACCTTATGCTGTTCCCACAAGAACAGAACATCCTTGCTCCCTTTGTGACTACATCTCTCCCATCCCTGCTCTCATCCACTTAACACATCTCTCCAGTCTGCCTGCCTTTAAGTGGATGTAATGTGCACAAACAATAAAACCCAAAGTGCCCCTTCATTATAATATTGATTACTTTAAGAAAAGTTTATTTTACCTTCGGGATCTATACACATGAAAATAGTTAATATTTTTGCATTTTTCTCTCAGTTTTTCATGTATCATATTTCACTTCAGTCCACTAGGCACATTTGAAAATATTTGTTGTACTTCATTGGAGTTAAAGCTAATCAAAATAAAGATTAAATTTGTTTCATTCCAGGAAAAAAAGAAACAAACTTCCAAACTTCTCCTAACACAGTTTGATCCCACTCTCGCAATTAATTGAGCCTGATTTATTTATTAAATATCCCAACACTGGAATCATATCATAAAATAGTGACAAAATGGAATAGACATATTCAATCTTTTGGAAATTTGTTTTGCAGGGAGAAAAATAACCACAAAAATTAGACCTGGCATTTTCATTTTTTAAAACAATCTTTGCAAAGGCGAGGGAGATTGGCTTTCAGTCCTATGGTAACAAAGCTGCAATAGCAAATTATCTCTGCTTTCCTGTGCCTTGATTTTAAGCACAGCTGAAGTACAGCAACTGTAAGAAAGCGGAAGGCAGCGGCCAGGACGGAGAAAGATGATGTCCTTATGTCTCTAGGTAATCTATTCAGCCATTTGTCTAGAAACCAACTTAAACATTTTGTTTCCTCTCTTAATTTTTATTTTATGTGTATATGAGTGTTTTGTCTGCATGTATGTTATGTACTTATATGCAGTATCCTCAGAGGCCAGAGGAAGGTATCATATCCCTTAGGACTGGAGTTATAGATGATTGTGAGCTGTCATGTAGGTGCCAGAGATTAAACCCAGGTCCTCTGGAAGAGCAGCCAGTGCTCTTCAACACTGAGCCATCTTCCAGCACCCAGCAACTCACTTTTTTAAATGAAACCTTCATCTCCATGAGAAACAGAAGACAAAGTTGTTTGCCACTTGCTGGGAAAACAGGGATATACAATAACGCCTGGCTATGTGGTGCTGAGTATCTAATCTAAGGTTTTTGAGTGCTAGAAAAGCGTTCTATCAACTGAGGTACATCATTCCCATTTGAAGCTGTTGCATAGTTATTGAAACCATAACAATATGCAATTGATTTAATTAGCATCCCCCTGCCTACATATCAAAGCAGAAGGTACTGTGAGAATCCCTCCACCTGCATAACGCTGTGGCAGTATCCTGGTGAAGTACTCATTGAAGCACTCAAGTACCTCATTGGTGAAAGCATGTTGGCTCTTTGTTCTCCCCTTAATAGTCTATTTCTTTGCTATTCTACTCTAATTTTCTTCTTGTCCATTTCATGATGTTCTCCACATCCCTCGTAGTCTGTCTGTAGCTGTCTGGAGTATTTCAACCATAGCCAAGAATGAACTAGAAAAGTTTAAGATAATTATTTAATACTACAGGACATTTAAATGGTTAGCATAGTCTCTAAGTGCATTGTGACCTACAGATGCTACTAAAATTCAGGTTTTCCAGTCTCTCAGCTCTGGCTGTGAATCCTCTTTGCTGGCCACAAGTTGGTTGTGGCGTTTGCTTGCCTCAATATTAGGAGAAAGAGGAAAAAATCAATATTAACCTATTTCTCTTCCCTATGAACAAGAAAACTTGGCAGAGCCCTCCAGTTGGTTCAGTTCCTATCTCATAGCCCTAGAATCATTCATTTGCTCTTTTCTAGATCAATAGTTGGTAGGGAAATTGAAGTTGTCTTTCACTTAAATTAATAATCTAGATTGGGAGGCATCAACCTCATGGCAACTCCTTCACCTATGTTAGCTCAGAATGGTTGCAGAATAAACAGTTCTTTACTTCTTAAAACTTTTCAATTATTGATGAAGGAAATAAAATCTAACACACACAATTTCAAAACGGTTGCTTAGAGAGAGAGACATATAAATATTTCATACGCCAAGTATCATCTTGTACACAACATGCTTCCCGTTATTCTTATAGATATTATAATGGAATAAATAAACAGTACTCACAGCAGCTCAACTTTCTGGAAACCTGGTTCTATTGTCACCTATGGCATAAATCATGTCCCTGTATGATTTCTCATGCTTCCAGAAGTCAGGAGGATTCTTGGCTAGTGTGCACACAAATTCAGATGCAGATGCACCTTCAAAGAAACATTTACAAGTATTTTATGTACAGTATTCCCCAGGCTGGAAGCATGGGTGCTGTTGGAAACTCAAGGTTAATTTCCTCTTTGTAGAAATGAAAACAGCATTTCCTGAGGTCTCACCAATGACGGAATTTATTAACGTAATTTTAAGACTACAATAAAGTCAGCAGTTACTCAAGAGTAAAATAAGAAATGTTCTCGCTTTGTGGCATGCAATGGCGAAGGGTAAAAGAAGGAATATTGCCCAAATGATAATGAGAATCCAGTGGCTGCGTGATTAAAGTGTTTGTCACGCAAGAATGAGGACCTAAGTTCTGATCCTTAGCAACCACATGCACTGATAATTGCAATACAGGGAATGTGGAGACAAGAAAGTCACAGGGGCTTGCGGCCAGTGATCAGCCAAACAGATGAGCTACACATTCAGTGATAGATCTCACCTCAAAAAATGAGGTAGAGACCAATTCAGGATTATATTTTGTATTAACCTCTGTTTTCCATGTACACCCAGAAACACACACACATGTACTCATGCATGCACGCATGCAACCACCCCACACCTAATCCAATTTATTTACTCTTCCCCAGGCATTTTTCCGGTGCATATTTTTAACTAGTTAGACTCTAGGAATGCTATGACTGGAGGCAAAGTGACAAATTCCTTAACACTATCATAACTTGTTCAGATGACCAATGAGTGTGTGTGTGTGGAAACAGTGAACACAGTGTAAGATAGTGAAGACTCAGTTTTCTTACTCTAGAGCTAGATTATTTATTTGGAACTGTTTCAGTAGAAGTGAATTCCTGATTCCTCTAATGTTCCCCTTGGTCTGCAAACACACAAAGTTAATTTGCATCTGATGTTTTCCAGTCAGTTATCCACTTCCCCATACACAGGCAAACTATCTTCTAAAATGCAGATCTCTCAATAGATAAAAATGCTCAGATTGCAAGGGAGTCAATTATTCAATGTTCCAACACAACCAGGAAGAGAGAATGCAGTGGGATTAGAGTAGCCCTCATTTAACCCCTGATCCTGGATTAGTTGATCAGTAAAATATATGTTAAATGCCCACCAAGTCAGAAGAATTTTTTAGTAAGCGCCACAGTTGATTTTGCAAGAAAATGAACACTGAATTATAACTAGGGGGTTTGGGATAAAAATAGTAAGAGGAAAAGCCAGATTTCTCTGAGGAGAGAGAGGGAACAGGGACGACAGAGGCACAGTCATTATTACCTAAGCCCTAGAATAAGAATATTATAAGTAATAAATTACTTGCAGCATAAAAAATCCCCATTAAAATAGGATCCAAAATAGTTCTACTACTGCAATTCAAAGAAAAAGACATTATGTTTATATTTGATGCACAAACATATCATTTATGTTATATGGAGAGCTTCTGGTATTTGTGATAATTTGTCCTCACAGAAAATCTTGGAATATTTTTGGCACGGTCATTTAGATCTCCTTGTGTTATGTGGAATAACTCAACTTTATCATTGCTTTTCTATACTCAACTATCAGTTTCTGTTGAATGGAAAAAGTGTAGCCTCACTTCTCATTTTAATTTGAATACTGACTTTGGAGATCGGGTTGGATTCTTTTCCTTGGAAAAATATATTTGAGTTTAATTAAGGTGAAGGGATTGGAAGGAGAGGTCTTATGATGTCACATTCTCTATTAACTCCTTCTTTGTTATTGCAGGTAGAGCTGATATTTTCTGACTTGTGCCAACAGCATTTTGCTTGAAATAATTACTGTGTCCTGTATTTCTAGCAGTCGTGTGCCGCCAAGGTTGTCTCCAATTGTGCTTTCAATTATCACCTAAATCGCTTCATCTCTCATAAGAATAGAGTCCACAGTTTTCAGTGTCTTAATGCGTTGTCGGGATATCCCACATGCAGGACAAGTCCACAGCACAGAACAGAATCTACCCTTGTGTTTTAACGATTTTCTCATCTGCCTAATCAGTACTGCTCTGCTTGACTTGCAACGTAAAGAAGAATTGGTCCCTGAATTCCTTAAGCGTTAGCCCATTTATATTAGAAGGAACAGAAACAGAGCATTAGCAATATTACACAGTACACACATAACCCATATAGAGGTGATAATGTCTGTCATCCGCATTGTAATGGTCAAGGCCAGCATCAGCACTAGTGGAGGCTCTGCCATTATCCTCACCACCACATGTAGTATTCATCAGACCTCTGGCTCTTCTGCATGTTAATTCCATTATTTTACACACCGCAATCATGCAAATATCATGTTAATCTCAATTTTAGAGCTAAGCAAGGCTAATTGAGGTCAATATTCTCAAAATACAGAGGTGATATTCAGTGAAGATTTCTGTTCTTATCACAACCATATTTAATGATTCACATGATAGGTTATGGTGAAGTATGAGTGTGAAACATGTTAAAGGACGTATTCGCAAGGCATGATGTCATTATGTAAAATTTTGAATAGACTATGTATTGATATTTATAGGTATGGTAGTACAATTAATAATAAAACTAAAAAAGAACTTAGTTGTTATAAAGGGACATTGAAATAGCCTTTTCTATTTACAATAGGTCTGCTGTTTGGGCAAGGGTTTGGGGAAGAATTCAGATAGCTATCCTGAGAACAGGAAGACTGTCTTTCAAGATAATGTATCAAGTGTGACTATCTGGTAGCCCTGCTGGGGTTGAGTGAAGGAAGCCTTTGTTCCTGTCGCATAGGTTTCTGCTCTTTCAGACTTCATGTTAGCACGAGTAGGTAGCAAGATTCCCAGAGTGAGCATTTCAATACAACCGGGGTGATTTTTTATGATGTGGCTTCAGAAGTTGCTTCCACTTTATTGATTTGGTCAAAGCAATCACAGTAGTCCCCTCATCCACTCTCCTGGGGTTAAGCAAGGAGAACCAGACTCTAGAAGAACACATGGCAAGAAAAGCCATGGTGGTACCTCTTTTAAAATATAATTGATCATAGAGATGTGCAATCCAGTCCTAACCACCTTCTTTTTTGCAGCCCTGACCTTTTAGGTGATTAAAAACTCCATGTTGTATCTGGACAGACCTCAAACTTCCATTTTGATGTAATGGATACATTCAAGGCAAGCATATCATGTGAATAACTTTTCCCTCTGCTAAAATGTCTTCTTTCAAAACCCAATTTTGAATACTATCTCCTGTGTGAAGTCAATCCTGATTCTTCCTACTGAACACAGGTTTGCAGTCTGATTTACCTGAGTCTTTTCTTTGTACTTCTCTAAAGACATAAGAGACCACAAACAAAATTTCTAAATCTGGGAGTCGAATCTTTAAAGCATGGGGTCATCGGGTGGCATGCAGAACTGGGGAGGCGCATCATGTTGATTTTCTCTCATCAGCACCCGGACCTTCTAAGCCATGTAGGCAGCCTATTCCACATCACCCAAGATGAATGTTTACAGTTAAAAGAGGAGCTACATCTCAGAGAGTACATCTAAAAGTGGATATAGCAGAGCCCAGAGGAGGGAAGGATCAAACAAACCCCATCAAAGATGCAATTGTGGAGAAACTTGTAAACGTCTACAGCCTGGAAATATCCATTAAAGTTTAATCAGCTGTCTGCTCTTGAGAAGGACAAGAGGGCAATGGTACCGTTAACATGAAACCCTAGAAACTGGTTTTTCACACAGAATACAAGAGGCTTTGGCTGGCACATCCATTCTTGCTCTTGATGTTAACTTGACACCGATTACACCTTGATTAATAATTCAGTAAGCATTCAGAACGTTCGCTCATCAGAAACCAGAAAATCTTTACTTATGGTTTATGTTTCCCAGAGTGGTATATTTATTAGTTAAAACAAAGGTTGTGATCATCTGTTAGTCCAAATGTCCTTAAGAAAACTAAGATTGCATGTGAAGAGGATGTGTGATTTATAAGGTGAAAATGAAATATACTTAGATGATTTAAATTTTAGGGAGTAAGTTATTTCTCACGGTTGAGATTTTATTTATTCTATGGTATGCATAGGCATGTATGTGTGTGAGAGAGTGGGGGTATGTCTGAGGTTGATATTCATGTCTTCCTCAGATGCTGGAAGTGTATCTTGCTGAACCCAGGAATGACTGATTCTGCTACTCTGGCTAGCAGCTTTCCTTGTGGATTTCTTGCTCCAGCACTTGGATTATAGGTAGCCATCAGACCTGCCTGGCTTTCATGCAGGATCAGAATACCAGTCCTTATACTTGCACACCAAGTGCTTTATCCACTGAACCATCTCCCTAGCTCTACAATTTATTAGTATAATAACTATCTTATCTCAAAAACACAATGGCCACAAAAACCCTAAAATGCATGTGATGAAAAATTGTATATAGCCTAGTGGTTTATAATTTCTAAATCTGAATAACTTGACAAATTGAGTTTTTATAGTTCAAAGGAAAGAAGAAAACTCTTCCTTTCATTTTATCAGGCAAATAGATGGATATGAATTTGCATGTTAAATAGGAAAATCAAATTCTTAAGTCTGCAAATCAATAATGCTGGCTGTTGGTATTCCCAATGGTGGAACTTCGGTCTGCCTTTGTTGTAGTCCTAGAAGTGGCATCCATTTAAGATGCATGAATCCAGCCCTTGAAGCCAGTAGATTATTAAGTTAGGAATGATAATGACCAGGAAACCTTTACATCAGTGACTAACTGCTTCATTTGAGAAGCACAGAGGCCCCCAGACCAGACTGCCCAGATGACTCCTATTCTGAGATTACTGACACTGGAATGGCGTGGCTGCTGCCTGCACCATGGTAGCTACTTCCATGGATGAATGTTCTTGTTCAAACTGCTCTTCCTCCTGCTGCACATTGATAATAGCCTCCTTGCCAAAGTTCATCACCATTGAGCTGAAATGCTTGGTTCAGACTTCCATTTACCTCCCCACTCCCTGACACACAGAGAAGGCAAGAAAGAAAATGAAACAGAGAAAAAGAGTACACGTTCTTCAGCTTCTCCCGATTCCTTCTAAGGAAAAGAAGAAGTCAGAAGAGATGGTCAGATCATTTGCTTCCTGGAAGGAGATTGCTGGGGAAATAGCTTGTCCATTCAAGTAAGGAAAGGAAGGACACACAAACAGGCATGGATTTGGTCGTGGGGCTCAGTAACACACTCCCATTCTCTCCTATCACGCTTCCCAATTCTACCTGCCATTCCTCCTGCTAAGAGAAAGATGCTGACAAGTTAGTTCATTGATTCATTTATTTTTCAAAAAGTTAGCTGCATTCGAGTGTTTTTTTAATCAGTCTAGATTGCAACGAACAAAATAGAAAGTAATTGCAGAATCAAGATTAATTGCGAGCTCTCCTCCTCGTTGCTAACAACCTTCCAGAAATGTGCTCCTTCTTCAACATTCCTTGAGGCTGCATTACACTCCAATTTTACTCTTCCGAAGCATGACTCTACCGACTGCTTTCAATAGACCATATTTGGGAAGTTCCATCCAACTGTATTTCCTGGTCTCTTCAGTTATTTTAGTGCACAATCATCCCAAAATATTCCTTACTAAAAGTATAAGAGGACTAATTTGGTGTCTGCGAATCGGTTATAGATAAGACTGATTCAAAAGCTGGAATTTCCGAAAGCAACTGGAGCTGAGTGCAAAACTCTCTAAAGCAGAGAGGTGGGGGATGTATGAAATTATGATTACATGGAGATTATTTCATTCTTCATGTATTTTTATTCTTTGAGAGCTTGTATATAATATACTTTGATTGTATTCTCTCCCACTTTGCCCTCCAGATGTTTTCAGATACATACTGCCCCGTGTTCCCCTCCCCACTTGATGTTTCCTTTGTATAATCTGCTGGTATCCAATTAATACCAACCATAAGTCCATGGGTGTAGGACCACCCAGGCTACACAGTCATGGCTGAGGAGGTCCTAGGTCCTAGGGGAGAACCTATTACTATAATTTTGCTGAATGGACACAACATCAAACTGCCTGGTAGATTCTTCTCTATATACCCAGAGATTAGGGCAGCTCTAAGTCCTCAACAGAGAAGCTTATTTTTTGCAGCAGACAGAAGACAGTAGTTAATAGAGATCTACAGTGGATAAAAATGCAAAGCATAGGAAACCACGCAGGGCTAAGAAGGGCATCTTCTTCAAACTCGGGCCCCACCAGGCTGAAGGACATAGGAGAAAAGGAGGCAGGAAGGTTATAAAAACTAAACTCACATAACTCATACAGAATTATATTCAAACAAGGAGACTTCCCAATATCTGTGCATGTGACGTGACTACGATTAGTTTCTAGTACAATCTGGAAGCAAACAGGGTAAGAATTGTTATTCATTGCAATGAAATCATTGCATCTATAAATTGGTTTATATACATATTATATTGGTTCTATGGCTGAATATAACAAATGTGACTATACATATATATTAGATATACTGGAAGATATATTAATATAACTACATATTTTACAATACCTGCTATCATATATAAATTCCTTGATTGCTAATATACTTCACGAGGTAGATATATTATGCAAATTAAACAAATGAGGAGTTTAGGACTTCAGTATATAAATCTTTAGGAAAAATGAGTTTCAGATCTGGGACAGGCCATTGGTTTAGCCTCCACAAAGCCCAGGATTCTGAAATGTAAAACAAAAATAATATCCACCCTGCAGCAAGCTCCTGCCAGCCTCCCATCCAATGACATCTCATGCTGTGACTTTTCCCCTCTGATCTGCCTTTTACTGGTGTCTCTATCCATATACCTAAGTAAAAGAAATAGAGCCTGGCAAGTAAGTGTCAGTATTTTATAGAATATGGAGAAAGAAGAGGAGTGCCCTAGGCAGCACCAAATGTGCCTTTGTTAGTAATAACAGGTGTGTTTGTGTGTGTGGGCGTGGGTGTGCGTGTGCGTGCGCGCGTGCGAGCACACGTGTGTGTTGTGAGGGAGACACGAAGAGGTCAGAGGACAACATTGCATGGGAGTCCTCCCTTTCCACACTTGGGACAGACTCACTTGTTACTCAGGAATGCATAAACCAGACTAGCTGGTCTGAAAGCTCCCAGGTATTCTCGGGTCTCCAACTCCTATCTTGCTGTAGGAGTATCTGGCTTTCTTGATTTCTGGGGAGCTGTACTCTGGTCCTTGGGTTTAGATGGAAGCTGCTTTCCTGAGAGAGGCATCTCTTCTTCTCTCCTGTTTTGAACCTAGTTTTCATTTTCAGCAAAGTCCTCAAAAAAAATCAACTATAAATAAATGCCTATCTTATAAATAAGTGATAAGAGCAATTTCCCACGGACTAATTTAGAGAAGATATTTTCAGGACAGGGTGGATAGGTTTTGTAAAGGCTCACATATGTGATAGGGAGATGATAGATGTCAGTAACTCACAAGGAAAACCCAGCCGACTGAGGTCATTCAGATAAAAACGTCACCCAGAAGACAAAGGAAGCTTCCAGGTGGATCTTGTAATCCTGACTAAGAAATAGTTTGCATCTGTTTCTGTAAACTACAAAAGCGATACTTGGAGATCAGTGATACACATTAAGTTTGGATATTCCTGATATTTTAAGATCCAGGTGTCCTCAAGCTTTACCTGTGGGTAAGCTTAACTCCGCATTTTCCTGTCTCTATCTCTTGAATGTTGAGGTCTTAGATGTGTAACCTCCAAGGCCAGGTTTATGCAAGGTGGAGGACAGAACGCAGCACTTCATGCACGCCAGGTAAGCCCTCTACCAACAGAGCCATGCACTCAGCCCTCTGACATTTACTTATGGGAAAAGATAGAACTCTGTAGCCTTTTGCTTTTAACATTTGCTTCACTTTGCACTCTCTTCTACCATGTTCTATTTTTAGAACAGATGTTGTCAATCGTACACATTAATTAATAATTTTGAACCTCAGTTTCTTTGGTTTATAAGTTATTATCACTATTCTTAAATAGGGCCTTTTTAAGTTTTAAGATAAGATTCAGTAAATACCATTTGACTTCTCATATAAATTTTGGACAACTGATAACTACCTATGGAGGTCTTTATTACTCTGAGTGCTGGTAAAATTTGCCTTGGAGAACAGGTAGACTGGGGCTGACTTTTACACTTGCTGCAGGTAGCCAGAGACTGAGCAGGTCCTAGTTTCCTTCAGTCTCCTTTGAAGTTCATAGTAACAACCCTGTTTCTGCAGACAGAAAAGAGTTTTGCTAAGCATAGTGGGCCAGGAGACTGCCCACGCAGCATGTCTTATCTGCAAAGTTGTTCCTTTAGGATAGGGTGAGGAAGAAAAAAATGAGAATGGAAGCATGGAGGACACCTCTCCCAGGAATCATGAAAAGGGAAGAGATGTTTTCCTTTAGCAGATGAATCTAACTCCTGGAGGAAGGAATCATCATGTTTGAGAAACATCCTAATTAAATAAAGACGTCTTCTGCCTAGGCATTACACTGTTTCCTTTTCTCTGGTGGCTCTCTGGAATCCATGAAGTCAGGGTAAAGTACTATGGAGGCATCAGAAGTAGTCTGTAAGGCCAAATTCTGCCTTCGATTGGAAGGGAGTGTCAGAGGAAAGGGGAGGGAGGGTGAGAAGATCTTCAAAGAAAAGGAAGATGTCAGTGAAGAACTGGAGGGTTCACAATGGTAGGAGTTAGTGGCTGGGTACCTGGTGCTGACTAGCTATTGAGTGGCTTAGCTTTTGAGTGGCTATAGATACTCATTTAATCAGGGTGCAAATGCCAATCCAGAATTTCCTAGCTGTGTGTTCCTTCCCAAGATTTGTGACTACATGATATCCTCAAGTGTCGCTTTTTTGTGGCTAAAATGCACTGTTATAGGATTGATCTCAAGATTTACTTATAGGTGAGTACCTGTCCCATGGAACATGGGCAGAAGAATGTGAATGTTCACTAATATTTTTACAATAGTATTTGAGTCCCATGACTGGCCCTTCATATCTTCTTATTTTGTTTCACAAACAATCTAGAAGGCTGTAGAAGGAGAAGTAGGAGGAACGTTTTGTAATCAACTCAGGAAACATTTGTTGATCCTTCACTCTGCACTCAACAGTGGGGGTGTAAGTTCCTTGTTTCTGGGTCATAGCCTTCACTTCTGGTGGAGGTGACTGAGATGCCACACCTCCAAAGAGAAGAAGGGTACAAAGGGCATTTGTTCTTTTTAGCTCTTAAATGTGCTTAGAGATGTGCGACTCACCGTAGGACTTAACACATACAGACAGCAGCTACAGGTACGTTAGATGGCCAGGGTCTCCTGAAGGCATGTGAGCAGCAGTCAGAACTCCTGGTTTTAGAAATCAGTATCTATAGAAACTGGTGAAAAATCAAAGGAAAACACTCATGGGGCATTTACTAGGAGCTAATGCTTAGTATGTAACCAAAGTTCACTCAACTCTGTTGAGTCAGTTCCTCTACTTTTCTATGGGTTCCAGGGAGCAAACTGTGGTTGCCATGTTATAGCAATAAGCACCTTTACCTTCTAAGCCACCTGTTGGCCCTTGATGGTCTTTATTTCAACCAAAATTGTAGATAAAGGAGTTCCTAACTTGTCTCCTGACTGGTACCTACTCTCATAAAACTTTTGTGTGCCTGAAGTATAATATAACTTAGGCAGGGCGTTTTCCTGTCAGCAGGTAGTCCATATCCACATCGATAGCCTACATCAATGCCTATAAAACCATTTATCTAATTAGGATAATCTCAGGACAACTCATGGCACACTCCCCAAAAGTAGAGTATGAAAATTCTTGACTTAAGGAAGAAAGTTGCTCTTTACTGAAGTTGCTAAGATTATACTGTGACTTATTTTTTTGTTGTTAATCTCTTATTGTGTTTGATTTATAAATTACACTTTACCTAGTTGTGTGTGTATGTGTGTGTGTGTGTGTGTGTGTGTGTGTGTGTGTGTAACCAATATTATATTTGACACTTTTCTTATTTCCAGGCATCTAATCGGGGTCTTGAGTGACATCTCCCATAACCTAACAAGAATAGGGTACAATATTTTTCTAAGTTAAGATTTTATTATGTTCCCTTCCATTGCTGTGCATGGAGTTTTCAAAAATAATGCCATCTAAAACAATATAATGACATACATATTTTGAGTGTAACTGTTTTTTTTTTAAATACATAATCTATCATGCACAGAAGTCGCAGGAAACAGCTTTGCTTTTCTTGTCAAACTTAAATGTCATAACCTAGGGGCCTGTTCCTTATGTCTGCTTTGAGTCCGCTGACGCTACGAAATTTTTAATTTCCCTTCCCAGCTTTCACAATTGACAGGAAGAAAGACGGACATGGCTCCGGCAAGAGCACCATCTGTTCCCATTGTTCCACCACTAAGTTCTACCTAGGAATTGGGAGTGGCATGAACATCCACACCCAGAGCTCTCAGTGGCCCACAGATAACGGTTCTTCAGAGTTCAAAGCAGTGGAAGTCACCAGACATGGAGAAGAATGGCACTTGGCTGTGCAATGCAGAAATCTGCCCTAGGGTTAAGCAGGTCACCCCTGCATGGCAGTGCCTGAGAATGAGATGGGAATGGTAAGTAAGCAAGAGTAAGAGCGTCTTCCTGGAGGTGGTGCCTCAGGAAGCAGGAAGTTGAGTGGGAAATGGGGTTCAGAAGAGAAAGTCAGGGGTAGCTGAACTATTATGAACCAATTGTTTTGTACATGAAGTTTTATTGAGGCAGAGTCACATTTGTGTATTCAAATGTTTTATTTGCTTCTTTTCCCTACTTTTGTATTCCCCCATTTCTTCTTACCTCTCTCTTCCTCTCTCTCTCTCTCTCTCTCTCTCTCTCTCTCTCTCTCTCTCTCTCTCTCTCTCTCTCTCTCTCTCTCTCTCTCTCTCTCTCTCTCTCTCTCTCTCTCTCCTGGGTGTCATAGTCATTTAGCCAAAGATGGTATGGTGGCCTAGATCTCACAGCGTAGGTAGAACTCCTGATCTTCCACCTCCTCAGTGCTGTGATTACAGACAAACACCTCGCTGTTGGTTTGCTTTCTCTGGACACCTACAGAGGCCAGTAGCTGCATCAAATATCATATCCCTGCAAAGCAGAGGACACTCACCAAATGGTCCTTTATGGGTATTCTCTAAACAGTTCTAAATCATGTCATGATACAGTTGCCGTAGGATGAAAACAACAATCAAATGTCTGTGATTCCTGGAGGAGATTGGGTGATGGGTGGAGGCCAAAGGGACTGGCAGTTGGCAGAGAGAGTCTGAGGAGGTCTAAGCTGTAGCTGAAGGTGATAAACATCCTCTTGGCTGACATGAGCTCCATGATGAATGAGGACAGATGGAGAAGGCTGACCACAGAGAATGTGACAGAGTTGAGATTGAATTTTCTAGCACGTGTAATTTTGGATTCTATTAGAAGGTAGGGCATGACCAATACAGCACTAGAATAATAAACCTCTTACTCAAACCAAAGGCCTTGAAGGAAAGAGACTGCATTTTGGGAATAAGGCCTTTCACATTTGTGACCCAAGTACCCTACAAGTGTTCAGTGCCCAGCAGACATACTAGGTGTTTCTCTTTGACTAAGGGAAAACTATTGTATTCATTAAACAGTAAGTTAGTCAGAGTAGCCATAGGTAGGTACTTCATAGAGTAGAGAGGGAAAGAAAGCTTTAAGTAGGTGATAGAGAAGAGTATAAAACTTGAAGTTGCAAATGTTACAGATTGGTCTGAGGGTCTTGACCTCAAGGGAATGCATTCAGCAGTAGACAGTAGTACAGACAGATGGGAACTACTGAGTAAAAAGCCAAGTGCTTGGTAAGAGCTAAGAAGCCCCAGTGAAAACATCCATTACAGAATGCCAATCACAGGACTCGGGAGACCTCAGAGCCCAAATTCCTAGCTATGGCAATCTCATGGGGGTCAAAACATGTTTTAAGGGACAGTCATTTAAAATTGAGAGTCTTTTGGGTCTGCAAGCTAGGTCAGTAGCTAAAGGGGCTTGCCACTAAGGCTGACGATCTGAGACTGATCCCAGTAGCCATGTAGTGAAAGGACTAAGTCCTCCAGATTGTCACCTAACACCCATAGACATGTTCTGGTGTGTGTGTGTGTGTGTGTGTGTGTGTGTGTGTGTGTGTGTGTGTGTGTATGATAAATAAATAAGAATACATTTTAAAAAGTAAATTGGAAGATTTAAAATTATGATACCTGTTTTCTCTTGCAATAGCTGGGAACTGGGATATACTATTCACATGTGTTGGTGATACCAGAAGTTGGACGGCAAGGGTCCTCAGCATTCCAAAGCCCCATTATCCTTTGATGCTGTCTCAAATAAGATGCCAGTGGTGATTTTCAAGCCATCATTGATCTGGAATTTATACTTTATCTTAGTAGAGAAATCAATTTTGATTTATACATCTCATCAAATAATAAGAGAAAAGAGACTGCTATATAGTTTTTAAAACATGGGTACTTGAGACCAAAGAAAAGAAACTTAACCTATAGGGTTGGAGATTTAGCTCAGTGGTAGAGCGCTTGCCTAGCAAGTGCAAGGCCCTGGGTTCGGTCCCCAGCTCCAAAAAAAAAAAGAAAGAAAGAAAGAAAGAAAGAAACTTAACCTATATAATAGTAACAAGCAACTCCATAGTTAAGTTTTTCCACTCTAGTCATTTGAATGCAACATGTGGCAAAGAAATGGACAGTAGTTAGATTCCCAGGGATTTGAAGCAAGCTAAATTAGCCCATAAAGTTAGATTTTCATAGTTTGATGGAGAAAATTAATAATACTATCTTTCAGAATATTAATAAAATACCCATAGTTGACTGACACCTGGATATGAATGATAATGAATCAGAAAAATGTTCTGCAGAAATCAACTGAGTCTAGTCGGCTGATAAAATGCCTGTGACCCAACAAAGAGGCAAGGAGTTCGGATCCCCAGCACCCACAAAAATAGTGTACAACTGTAACACAGCTGTTTAGGTAGCAGAGACAGGAGGATGCCCTAGAGCTAATTAGCCAGCCAGTCTAGCTGACAAGACAAATTCAAGGCTTAGTTGTAGACTATCTCAAAAAAAAAAAAAAAAAAAAAAGACAGAAGGAAAACACCTGATGTCAACCTCTGGTTTCTACCCATAGGTGCACGCATATGCGTGGGCCCTTGAATACATATGTTCTCTCTCTCTCTCTCTCTCTCTCTCTCTCTCTCTCTCTCTCTCACACACACACACACACACACACACACACACACACACACACACACACACACACACACAGCTTGACTTTTAGATGCTCATAAGAAAGCTCTTTCCCTATTTAAAAAAAACCTGTATGGATAAAATTATATAAGAATAAAACTTCTTGGATCAGACCTAATTTTAATGTGTTATAAGAGAATGCTTTCTGATTGGCTCCTTTCACTTCTGCTTCAGCTTTCTCACAGAACAATAAATAGCTCAAGGACATGCAGTCAATGTCTCTCTGCCCTGCCCCAACACCTTCCTTCTCCTCTAATAACCTCAGTCTTTCAATTTGGACTTATATGTTAGGACCATTTTAAGAAATGTGAAGAAGAGGAAATGTTCCAACATTGACAGAAGAAATGTGGTTTCTTTTGTAAGCACATTGTATTTTTTAAATAAAGTTTATTGTGTTAAATTACTGTTTCCTTCCTGCACAAAACAAGTGTCCAAGGGGAGAAAAGTATCTAAGTCAGTAACTGTTAGGAGACAACAGTATCCTGATTCTTTATAAGCCATACTTGTTATGACTTTAAGCTACCATTTTAGACAAGTCTGGACCACCCTGAAAATACAAGTTTACTGGTTAAGTGGGCATCAAGGGGTTGTAATATGTACCCAATGTTAACATCACCTTCTGTTTATTTGGACTATGTCTCTCCAAGGTTCTTGGATAATTTTTCAGACCCTATCCAATTTATCTCTTAACTACGGCTACGTAGGTGGCAGCCTTTCAGATTAAATTACCTTCCAGTCACTTCCTCATTAAAGAAAGAAAAAAAGATGTCAAGTAGATGACAAAGCATCTTGTCAAAACGAGTTCACAGTTGGAGAAGCTTTGCAAAGGGAAGCTTCCCCCGGTGGCTCTCAAGAACCCCATTCTTCTGAGGGGCCATGCATCCTGCTAAGTAGGTGCCACCTTCCCAGAAGTCCGAGAATGGCCTGGTCACAGCAAAAGGGCAGTGGAAAGCAGGAACTTAGCAGAGGGGGATTAGCCAGCTTACAGGAGTAACACTACAGTGATTTAGAATTTCAAGAAAGTTTCTAAAGAGTTTCTGGAGAGTACTGTCCTGCTGTGTAACTTTCCTATGTCTTGCTTGCGTCAGCAAATCTTGACTACCTTTCCATGGTGAGAAAGTTAAGGCCCTTAGGATGCAGAGAAGACAGAAAAGACACATGATGTCTCTAAGGGACACGATACCTCCTGCTTCCAAAGTGATTCCTTTCAAACTGTCTGTAAAAAGCCTACTAGCTGCGTCTTTATCTGTAGTCAACTCAAAGTATCACTCTTTTCCCCTCAAATTTACCTCCAGAGGCACTGAACAAAAGTGTTTTATTCAAATAGTGTCTTTTATGAACACCATCACATCACGGAATCATCAACAATGAGTTTCCATGGGGCTGGGGGGCAGGGCAGGGAATAATGCCTGTGAACCACAGGTATACAAAAATTGTCAAAGTCTTCAAAAATACTGAGGAATTTAGTTTCGCTGAAAGAAATATGAAATACCTCCCTAAATGATTACATCATAGTATTCACTGGACTGTTGGATATTTACTGGGCACGTTCTCGTTTCTAGTTGTTAAGCCTCACATGACTCATCATAGATGGAAATGACCAGCAGACGGCAAAAACAATAGAATTGTTAAATATTTAGTTTTCTTCCTGCTAATATGACAAACACCAAGACCAAAAGTAACTTGGGGAACCAAAGTTTGACTGTTTTATTTTATTTTATTGCCTTACCAATTATATTGCATTATTATGAGAAGTCAGCAATAAGTAGAGAAGAATCATGGAGAAATGTTGCTTATTGGCCTCTTGATCCTGGACTACCTGATGGGTTATAGCACTATCCACAGGAGGCTGTCCCTTGCCCTTCTATATCAATTTAGTATTACAGAAAATGCCACCATAGACATGCCCACACTCCAGTCTGATGAGCACAATTCCTCTGTTGAGATTCCCTTTTTCTGGGTATGTCTATATTTGTGTCAAGTTGATAAAACTAAATCAACACAGTAAGGATGTCAGAGCACCCTGTAAAAAGTGATGGGGCAATCTCATATCTTGCTAGGTAAATAGGGGTTCAACAGATGATAGTATAGAGTGAGAAAAAGAAGCGTGTTCTAGACATTAAAGTTAGCCTGGCTTTGTTGATTAAAGGGATTATGTACCTTAAAGAGAGAGTTTGTGTTTCCTAAGCTCAGCCTTGTATCTTTAAGGAGAAGTGAGCTGCCAACTTTGGAAGCAGTGGTGTCTATCCTAAGGACGTCTGTGTCTCCTCCAGGTGTTCAGTGTTTCCCATCACACGTGCCCACATCCATGTGGACAGAGGCTTGTTAAAAAAAGTCAGGGGAGGAACTGAAATGTTACCTTCAACAGGAGATTGAGAAAATGCTGTTCCTATGAGTAAGCAGAGAGGCTCATAAAGCATGTGGGTGTCACTGGGTGGATGCTGACTTACCCACGCAGGAACAGAAATACAGGAAGAGAGAAGCTGAGGAGGGAGAGGGAACTAAGAACAGAAAGTAAAAACAGTCTGTACGATGCAAAACAGAAATGATTTCAACAATTGCTTCAAAGGAAACGCTCACCAGACCTATCTTGTTTTCTTCGTTTGTTATTTCGAGATTTGGGGGACTGCGCAGGCCCAGACAGGTACTTAGCCTCTGAGCTAAGTAGGTCCCCAGCTTTCTTTTTGTGGGAAAGGGGCTTACAGTGTTGCCCGGGTGGGACTTGAATTCTCTCTGTAGCCCAGGTAAGACTGAATTTTGAAATTATCTCCAATATAGACATAGGTGACCATCTACAGACTGTAACACACTATTCTTACTACATCCAGTTCTCTACTACTCATAATTGGAAGGTGATGGACACCGTTACAGCTCATTATGCGTGCATCTCTTCATTTCCGTTGAATAGCAAGCAAGTTTGTTAGAACGTCTGACTGTGCAAGAAGTGTGCACCTTCTCCCTGCATCATACAATGCATAGCAGGGAGGGCTTTCATTCTGGCTTTGCATTTTAATGACATGTGACCTCGCTTATAGGAGCTTCATTCTCTTACTACATGATAGAAACAGTAAAGCTGCTTGTTCTTATGGGTAAAGGGTGTTAGCTGTCTCATGGTGACGTCGAATAAATTCTCTTATTTTTCCATAATGCTATTATAGGCCAGATACTATTCGTGTGCAATGAATAGGTGACCCAGAGTTCTGGGAAGTAGGCACCATGCTCCATCGCTGCATCATGAACCAGGAGCCCAAGTGCCTCCTCCCGCCCATTTGTGAGCCTAATTTCCACTCACTCCCAATACCCTCACTGCTCATCCTGTCTTCTTAGCAGATCATTACATACCCGTTTTCTAGAAAAAAGTATTTTGAGATTGTTATACATGTCAATTTTATTTTGTCAGCTAATGACAGCAACTTTTGATTTTAACTTAGAGAGAGCTTCTCCCTAAAATTTACCTGATGGTCCCAGTTTTTTTTGGATTGTGTTAGCCATAGACACAAAAGGTATGAGGGTTGATTCTTATATAATTTTCCCTTAACCAGACTACATGTGATTTTGTCAACTTAATTTTACTTAGGAATTAAATCATCTTGTGTTCTTAATTGTCTTGTTGTTCTTCGTAGAACTTCCTCTTAATTGCATATAACCGTCTGGTACTTTGGTGTGTCCTAAAAGGAAAACAGACCTAAAAATGTAGCCTAACCTTTTATCCTGTGGGAAGACCATGCTTCTGGCTCTGGTTAGGGCCCCAATAGCACACTGGTCGCCAATTTTTTTGAGGTATAAATGACCTAATACTGTAAAATTCCATTAGTTTATAATTTTCAAAAAAATTAATGCTATCTAATTAAAATGGTTTAGATAATTTTTGGAAGGGCAATTTCCTTTTATTTGTATTATTTACATTATCTGAAGAATTTCACTCAGTTACAGCAAATTCAATTTAGCAATGTAACAACAGACATTGTTTTAATATATAGAATTCATCTACTTAAAGCGTCTGTTTCCAATGACCAAAAAAATCACATTAAAACTTGAAGCTATCTTTATTTCTAGTCATTTGATCCTTAGGAGTATTTCCATAATATAACAGTCTAAAGTTGCTTACTTTGCACAGGACAGGAAACGTTGTTCATGTTGCTTATACATTTGACTACATCACTAATATTTTTACTTATGAGCATAGAAATGAGAATAATACCACGGCTTCTTACCCCAAAGAACTTCCTGGGGTTTTAGGGTAGCAAAGGGAGGAGATAGCAGAATGCAAAATAATAGGTCATGACAAAAACACAAATTCAAAAGAAAATGAAATTTGTTTATAAATTACTTAAGTGATTAAAAACATTTCTCAGTGTCATACTTAAGCACAAGAAAGGGTTGGCCAGAGTTGTCCTCAGGAGCAGCTGGGTCAGGAAAGGATCAGTCAGAATCCTCATAAGTGATTTTCCTCTCTTCTGAGTTATCATGAGATCACAGCATTTTGCTAACATCCATCTATGGCATGATGTCAGACACAGCATAATAAAGGCATGGAATTCCAAAAGTCTTTGGGCGAGTATTTGGGTATTATCCACAGATTGGAGGGTCCTTTCTATGCAAACAAAATGTCACTTGAGGAGCTCAGATTCTAATCCAGTTAGTAACCTTTACATGGTTTCTGAGGTCTAATCAAAAACACTACCAAGGGTCTTCTGATAAGCCTCACCAACAACATCTGCTTCTCCTCCAGGCTCTCTGCCCTGCCAGTAAGTGGAGTGGCCTCTGAATGGGTGTATTGGCCATGTCTTTGCTCCTAGGTACTCATGTTCTTACCACGTGAATACCCTTAGTTCAGTATCTTCAATCTTAGGTCTCTTTATTAGAGGTGTTCTAAAGGAGTCAGGAGGGGGAACCTTGGAGACAGTTTCTTCACTGAGATCCAGTAAGGTATATGCCCCTGCCCCAACTCCTGATTCTACCTTTCTTTCTGCTGCAGATCTCTGTGTCCTCAAGAGGCCCCAAAGCCTTCAGCTACATAGTCTCTCGACTATGACAGGGTCCTGTATACCTACCATATCAGCTCCATCCAAATCCATTCATCATCCCAGGGGGGAAACAGATCAGGGCAAGTAAGCACCATCTCGGACGTTAGTCTCTTATTTATGACATCATAAGAAATGAGTTTACATGTGATTAGTTCATTCCTGGCTACTGGAACATTAACAGATCCTCTCTGTTGTCCCTCCCTCATCCCATTTTTAAGCTGACCTCTTGATGTATAGATAGAAAGGGGTATCATAGTGAACTATTAAACAATTTAATAAAAATTTACCAACATAAATTCATACTTTTTTGAAAGTTTTCAAAGTACACTTCATGGCTCGTTGAATTATGAATTTATCTAGTCAGTAAATTTATGCCCACTTCTTTGGAGCCTTGAAGAAGACACCAGGATGATCCGTACTTTTAATATATAAAACAGCAAGTCTTATATAAATGATGCATTTAACAATAGGCTGGGAACGCAGCCTGCTTAGATAGTTTTTCCTAGAAACTATTTTATTTTGCCAGAAGTTTTTGCA